>NC_088102.1:37561046-37864076 GCF_036370855.1 Dromaius novaehollandiae
CTGATGTGAAATAATCAATAATTCCAGATTACATTATGCAGGGAGAAAATGCATTCTTAGTTCCTCAGTACTCTTCTGTTTCTTGAATGCTTTAGACCTCACATCTTCCTCCCACTTATGCTTTCACAGAAACCTTCCATCTAAAACACAAAGACCATGTTCTTCCCCTTCTTAAAATCCTATTCCCTCCCCTTTGCCCTCAAACTCCTTCCTCTGCCTTTCCTGTTAGTCCTTTCATCAACAGTAGAAGAACTCCAAGATGTTACTAACTTCTGATTCCCACCCTGAGAGACGGGTTTCTTAATTGCACAGGGATGGATTAAATTAGCAGTGCTGGCCAGCAATAAGCAATTCAGCCACTGGGGAAGCAAGATCATTCATTGCTGCAGAGTCCATTTTTCCACCACATCTTCAAGTGTAAAACCTTCCTTGATATCTGAGTACCACCCATCCTGCATTTCCCATCTATAAGCCCTAGGAACAAACCTGTTTTCAGACATTCAATTAAAGTTTGTTAAAAATATTCACTAAGAAAAATTATTATTATAGACAACACAGCCTCAATGATGATCGTGATCAATATTTACAGAAGCTGCATTGAACTGCTTTGCACTTCTGTCTTTCCCTTGATCATCTCAAAGCACTTTATAAACAACTATATTACCCTCACAGCACCTTGTAATGGAAGAAATGTGTTTACAAATGGCCAAAAACACAGGCACAGATGTGTTAGAGCCAACATTACCAAATGTGAATGTCTAAATATAGCAATTTGAGGCCCCTACTTATTTTAGTGAGGGTTAAGTATGTGTCTCATTGATTTTAAAAGAATCAGATCTACAGGTTTAGAAAATAAAACTATTCTATTTAACCATATAAATAGGTAAGTAAATGCCTAATTTTAAGCAATATATTATTAGGTTTCATAATGGTTAATTGTATTCTATAATTACAATGCATGTGGAAAAAAAATCTTACATAACAGGGATATACTTCATCAAAGGTTCCCAAATGATTTAATAGCTTTATTCCTGTGAAATGCATCTATCTCTGGAGTGGACTGTGACAGCTGCTTCACAGCACACAGGAACTTTACACAGCAGTCTAGAAAATGAAGTGAAAAAGGCTGTATTGAAATGAAATTGCAGGGAGAATCTAGGTCAAAAGAATGCAACTACTTTAGCTGATTGAGCAATGTTAAAAAAAAAAACCCACTATACTCACTTGAGCTCAAACAATCAAGATTTACTTTCATTTGTAAAAATGAAGTTAAGCAAAAGCTTAAATAGTCCCCACATATGTTCAAACTTGATTATCACACATAATATTTTAAATGGAAAATGTGTTCATAAGCTGCAAAAGTCACTTAGGGTACAGAAATTGTATCACTTAAATGACTAAACTCAATGTAGAAGTTCTAATATTCATAAACCGTTCATGAGATATTCATACAGTGAAAACATTTTCCACATAAATTCACAAATACACACAAATTAATGTGAGAATTTTGAGTAGAAAGAAAATGTTTTGAATGAACTATACCTCAAAAATAACCTTATTTTTTGATTACTGACTAGACTACCAGGATTAACAAATCAATTCTTGCAGAAAGTGTCATGAGATTAAGTACAAGTATCAGCACCCCACTTGTTTAATTCATTTAAACTGCAACATTAGGTGATCTAAAAATCACTGAAACGTAAGCCTATCTCATTTTATACAGTTATCTATCATTAATATCCTCTGGGAATGGTAGTGTCCTAAATCCTATTCTAGGGAGAGAAGAGCTGCATCTTCTGTGAAGAAGCAGATGTTTCCTTCTGTTTCGAAAAGCACTTGAACACTGTTACTGCAATTTAAATAGATATCATCACAAAACACCTGAGACAAGATTCCTTATTGTGTGAAGTCTAGTTGTTGGCTAAAAGACTGGTAGGGACAGAACCAGGTACAGACTTCACACCTACTCAAACTACAGAATACTTTTGGTTTTATAAGGCAACTTATTTAGGAATTATAATATTCAGAGTATAAAATAAAACATTGTAGAGCAACACTCATGAGTTTAAACAGACTCTTTGACTCCTGTTTCATTATATTATTACATAATTATATTATTATGACATTACATTATATTTTCTATTATATTTTATAAATGCATTCTCCCCCAAAAAGCAGAGTGATAAATTTCCCAAGAATATTTAGTTTACCTCTTATTCATGTGTATCTGACACCCACAAAGGCTGGAAAGTTATGTTACTAGCTGTTACTGTCTCTGGAATACTTGTGACTGGAGTGCTGCCTGTCAGCTGAGATCTGTGTATTCCTTAGGAAAAAATGAATTTCAGATCTGTGATAAAAATGGCATGTTTTAGATGATGATAATAATGAAAAAATCTCTTCCATATGTTGTCTTTTGGAATGAAGTCAAAGAGGAGCCTACATCTTATTACATCAAATGTAGTCAGTGTCACATCTGTCAAAATATCTTGCCAATGCTTTACTGTTAAAAACAGGTTAAATATAGTGGGCTACTTTGTTTTTAAAATAAATGGATAATTTTATAGCTGGCAGATACTAAAATACATGTAAACCAGGTATTATACATAAAGGAAGTATTTTAAGCATTCTGACTGGCTATTTTAGTTCTGAGCAAGTCATATAGGTGCTACCTGAGGCCTTAGGCCAAACTTTCCAAATCTGGACAGCCAAAGCTGAAGTTAAGATTTCTATTTCCATTTTGAGGCAGCACTATAAAAATGTCAGACTTTGTGAGATTCTGTATCCCATTGTTCCTACTAGACAATAGGAGCAAAACCAGTTTAGCAATTTTCAGAGTATTACCTCCCTTTGGGTCACAAAGCATGGTATAAAAACCTTAGATTTGAAAACTTAAATGTAACCTGCAGCATCCATTCTTTCTCATTTCTGAGCATTGATACTACACTTTCTGTTAATGCATCTTAAAATAAACTTGGAGTAACCTCCACTTTTCCAGTCATAGGTTCCTGAAGCTTCTCACAGCTGTGCTTCCTTGTTTCTGCTGCATTGCTTTGGTTCTCAGCTGCTGTCTTTCTCTTACTATAGTTTTGGTCTCTCCCTACTTGCTTGCTAATGCTTCTTTCTTCTATCCTTATTTATTGTATAATAGTCACTCTGTTCATATTCTAGATTCTTGAATAATGGAAGGTATTGCAAGTTAAGATTAGATATCAGATTTGGGGTCTCATAAAACTTTACTTAGTAATTTAAGCAGCATCTCCTTTGTATGTATTATGTATCATAACTTGAATTTGCAGTCAAAATGCAGTGTTGAATTTGGTTTCTACAGACCAAGTCCATCAGTTAGCCCCATCTTAATGTTTTCAGTCCAGGGGCCTAAGACCCCATCACTTTTTACCTTAAGCAGTAATTTGCATTTGTGCTAAACAACATCTAAATCTATTAGGAAATGTAATTAGCAACACTCACACATACATTTCACAGCTGGATCTATAAATGTCAGTGAAAGATTTTTTCATGGTAATGAAGAACCAGGTTTTTGTGATTTTTAGAATTTGAGGGGCTTCAAATAGTTTTGCTCTATATTCTAGACTAGGAAATTATTTCTGAATTTCTATAACATTTTAATACAACTTCCTAAAATGTAAGATTCATGAGGCCTTTTGGCTACACCCAGTGTATAAGCTGCTGCAGACTGCTATATACAAAAAGAACAATTAAGTAGATTGCAAATGGAAGCTTCAGAATCAACAGAAAAATAAAAAAGCATTATCCTGTATGCATCCTCTCTCACTCTTTTCAATTTAAAAAGACTACAGCATAATGCTTTTCTTTCCCTTGTCAGGGATCTGTTTTGTCAGTGCTTATGTAGCAATTTCCTTGTACCTGGAACCATGTAATCATTAACCCAGTAAAACCTAAATGTTGGATCTGTGATAGCAATACCTGACTTTTTAGCTTGAGAATTTTACTTATGTTTTGTCTCAGAAAACTTTTTCCTGAGTCTCTCTTGTTGCATAATATTAACTTTTCATAGTCCCTTTACCTCCTAAACACAAACAAAGCTCACAGCTCTGGCTTGTGCGTCAGCCTGAGGTTTAGGGTAAAAGGCAAGGATTGTAATTATTGATACAGTTACCTCAGCTCTCACCTAAACTGTAAGCCAAGCTTTTATTTTGTAGATGATTTAACAGCTCTCTGCTGAATTTCTATGCTGCTTGCTGCCTGGCTACCTTGAGATGTAGTTGCAGAGCCAGCTTCAGCCTGTCCTAGGTCACCCTGCTGCCCAAGGGGCAATGACATCCTCCCCCCTCCTGGACCATTCGTTCCCTGCCCCTCTCCCCTTCACTAGCAGAGCACTGCTCCCTGCCATGGGCACAGCTAGCTCAAGGAGATGATCCAGTGGAAAAGTAAGGGTATCTTTTTGCTGACTTTCATTTGGATTTGCTCCATGCTCTGGCTGTCTGCATGGCTGTGCAAGAGCTGGTTCTGGTGCAAAGCAGAGGACACAAGCATGTGGGAAGGAGCAGAGGGCAGACAGAGAGGGACCTTTCCTTGGTCCATGGCAGTGAGTACTTGATAAACTAATATGAAGCCCTAGTGTTGAATAAGACTTTCTAAGTAAGTTTTTATGACTGTACAGACAGAAGATAAGGGCCTTAAGTAATACATAAATTATATTTAATAAAGAAAACAACTGGAGCAAAAATGAGCCTCAAGCAGCATCCCAGATACTGTATCCTCAACTGAGCACATTTAGTAGTTAAATGTAAAAGTCTGGGGTTAAAACTTACTGCTGTATATCCCTGCTTGTGCTATCTTAATAATGCACAATGTTAGGCAAGACAGCCGGAAAGCCCCTTAAAAGAGAATTTTCCAGTAAAGAAGTTGGATGTTTTCTGCAAGACAAAGTTGCTTTGTTTCCATGGCATTAACTAAGATTACATTTTTATGTAGGATTTAGAAAGTGACTTTAAAAGTTCTCCCTTGATATTGCCTATTTGAGCACAAAAACCTTGAGATATTTAAAAAGAAGTTGTTACTGGAAATGGCATTTGTATTATTAGAACAGGATATATTTAACCAAGAGAAATTAATATACAAAAAGAAATGTGAAAAGATATATGGAAAATAAATGGAGAGGGGGACAATGGTATATGTAGGAATTCAAAATATTGATATGAAATACCCAAGAATTAAAAAAATTTTTTTGTTTAAATTTCTTTTCACCATAGTGGATTGTAGTAGAGCCAGGAAACAGCAGATACCAAAGCATGTATGAAGATCAGTAATGTAACTACATCTGGAGAGATTACACAAGCTAATTCTTTTCTCACCAAGTCTGCTGTACTTCTTTTCTCCTCATCACATCTTTACTATCTTTCCAGTTTTCAGCTCTCTCAATTATATCAACCATTTCCCCTAAATTCATGCTGTTGTGCCTGTTCTTTTTCACACTGGATGGTTGTGGAATTCTTATGATCTGGGCCAGCTGTCCACAAAAAGGCAACAAAAACACCCAAGATTTCTCTATGCCACCTGTCTCCATAAGGTATGCTCTGGAACAGAGTAGAGAAAAAGATATGCTAATGACATTTCTTAAGGAAGAACATCATTTGGGAATTCTGTGACTCAGTTTTACATTTGTTTTATATTTTTCTCACTGGTCTTCCTCAGGTTAATGTAGAAAGGAAGGACTCAAAATGGGAAAAACAGTGAGAATAATGTAAAACAAAGTAATGGCCATACTGTGTAGACTGTAACAGAACAATGCTTGTAAAAATGTGTGTGGGAGGGGTTGATTAACAGAAGAAAAATAAGACAGACACAAAAAAGCAAGAGAACACTTTCAGAAACCTTAAGTACTTCTGAAAGTCTTATCCTCTTCCACCCAAGGATGAATTTAAAAATTTCAAAATAGATTGCATTTAGAATCCAAAATCCAGGGTTTATTTACTCCAGTAAAAAAAGTAAAAATAAGGTTACAGCATTCTAGTGATCTCACACTGTTGAACAGTGCATTTCAAAACAGTTTCTCGGGTTTAGATCCAGAATAATCTTCATGCTAGCATAAGTCTGGTCCAATCTTTTTCCTACATTTTCTTGAATCAGGGATTCAAAGACAAGACTTCTGAACCTGCTCTGTAAAACAATAAAACACCACATGACACTCTTATTCCAGAAATGCCAACATCACTAACAGCCTTATTTCAGTAAAGGGATGTGTGGCAGCAAACATGTATAATGATGATGATACATTATTACACAGCCATTTATCAGGAAATGACAAAATGCAGCGGACTTAAACATTACTATTGCAAAAAATGCACATGCAGAATGTGATGCCATACTATAAAAACAAATCAAAGTACTGAAAGAAAATAGTTCTCTTCCCCTGCATGACAGTTTTGGGGCATGGTACTCTGCATCTTCAGCTACACACCTTTATACATTTGCTCATAAATGGTAGCTATTAAATTGATGCATCTGTTGAATTAAATAGATATGCACCTTCCTCATCTAAGTAACCCTTAGCAACTGTGTTTTAGGATTGCTTATTGGTCTTCTAATCTATATTGGGTTTTTTTGTTGTTTTAATAGCACTGTCTGAGTTCTACTTTTAGATGAGCAAACTATATGCAGTAAAAAAAAGTTTCAAGGATGAAATACTGCCATGAAACAGATACTTGTAGAACTGTATTTCTTACCTGCCACTTTTCTCTTTATCACGACTTGCAGGAAAAAAAGTACAAGGTGTAAGGGATCTAGTATAATTAATACAGACATAAAAGCAGCTCAGGTGAAAGGCATAGTGTTTATACAACCTTTCTTAGGGGCACATAGTTTAATAAGCCCCTTAAAGCAGCCCTACCTCTTTTTCCATGAAAATGCAGGAAAAGATACTCTGTCATGATGATTCAGAGGCTGTACTGTAACTCACTGACAAGCATTTCCCAAAAAGAAACAAAAACAAGTAATTAAAAAGGCAGCTGGGAGGGACAGAAATGCAGTTTAGAGAATTGGTGCAGTGATAGGAATTTTTCGAACTTTAGATGATAATTTCAAATCCAACCAAAATCATAATTATTGAAGTTATCAGTAAATAATTCTCTTTGATTCTGAAGTGAACAATCCAGCTTCTGTAAACAGGTACCTACAGTACAAAATTACTGACCCATTTAGTACTGGCCAACAATCTTCATATTAGCAGAGAGATCAAAGACTGAATCATGGAAATTGAACTGTTCTGCAGTGGAAAATGACATGAAAGATCCTATTTGAGAGACTATCTCTACCACAATGTACTTATTTACAGTTACAGTACTCGATATTTACAATAGCCAATGGAGTCAGTAGCTTGTGCCATGTGACACGTACATTTTTTGTAACACTACTTCGTCTTGCGGGTGAGACGCACAGAGAAGTCTCTTAGCAGCATTCTCTTTTGCTACTGTTTTGTTGCATTGGAGAGAGAATTCAAGCTGGGGATTAAAAGCTATTTTGTATTTTCTTCTTCCTAACACAGCTATCAACACTTCTCATGTCTTTTTTTGCTTAGTTATTAAGCAAAATCTGTCTGTATTTTACTTTAAGCCTGTCACATGGTTTGTGCTATCCCTGAACAACTGTACCACTTCTAGTTACCTTACAGAGGCCGGTGCAAATAACATGGGATGTCTTTTTATCCCTAGGGTCCCTATGTCACCTAGGATTTGTAGCTTAAGGCAGAGTGAAATGAGGTCTAGAACCAGTTGGGTGACACATAAGAAATCATCCTCAGTAATCCCATGCAACATGAGCACATGGCAGTGAGGTTATCCCTGTCCTTCTCCCCCAGCCCACAAAAAAGGCCCCCAAAACACTTCACATTTGTCACAGACAGCACGACTGTCCTTTGGCAGTTTGTGGGGCACACAGAACTTGGAGTGTTATATGAATTGAGACCTTCTTTGTACAGGAAAATATATTAATTTCTATTCATGAAATGTGATATATTGCAAGTTTGATATATTGCATTAGCAAACTTAAGTCAGCTACAATGCCTTGATAGCCTAAAGTTCAAGTACACATGATATCATCGGATCCCCTATTTGTTCTGTCATGTCCAACCTAATACGTATGTTGTAACTCTAAATGTGATTCTGAGGAGCACTGAAAATTTCACTTTGAATCACAGAATCTAAACATTTCTTTTCCCTTCAGATAGCATTATAAGAATAATAAAGGGTACAATCAGAAGTGAAATGGAATTCTTCTGTTGATGTGCCTGGCAGAAGAGACAATAGCTTACTCTCAAATGAAAAGCACAGTAGGAAAAATAACAGAAATAAGAGAAAACCATTGGTTCATCTTCATTTAAAAATTTTAGGTATATGTAAATATTTTGCAAATACAGAAGCAGATTCAGAGTCTGTGTACACTGCAAGAGTCAACTGCAGGGGTTGTTCTCATACTGCCCCATGAGATATCATTCACTTTTAAATCATACCCTATAGATCGTATAACAGTAGTTTGCACTAAGTTTCTTAACCTTCCTTCTTTCTAGGAATAAGTCTTGTCTCTCCTCTCAGACTTTTCTCTAGTTACAGGCTGTGGATATAGGGAGCAGTGTGCAAAGGACTGGATATTCCAGTGCTGCTCTTACATATTTCCTGTGTTACCTGGACATGCTGCAGAACGGACAGGACTGGAAACCAGGGTCCTCATCAGGCTTTGGCCCCTGGCAATGTTTTTAGGACTCAAGCTGAGGGGTGTTTAGCGTAGACAGTAAGTAGGTTTTAGTTTTAGGGTGACCTTATGGTCAACTCTGACAGTATAGCCAGACTTAAGAGTATCAGACTTCCGTAATCTTAACATGTTTTTCTAGGCTTATAGCAAAGACTAGTAATAGCTACTTTTTGACATATCCAGTCTTTGTCTCTTTTTAAAAAAATTTCGCAAGCTCCTTTGGACACGGACCTCTCTTTGCTAGATGTTTGTCCATCTTCTAAACAGTGGTTCCTTGATCTCATGTTATTTTGATATATTCAATATATTGAGATATATCTCATTATTTTGCAAATAGAGTACTGTAAAAGCAATAGAGTTCATCTATTCCAGTCTGCCAGCCCTGTGGTCAAGTCTGTTTCACTAGCCTACTCTGTTTCCATTACTTGGGGAAAAAACAATATACTGCAACCCTGTAACTTCCTGACCAGAACCACTGTTCATAAATAATTATTTCAAACAAGGCTTGCAATTATTGAACTAAAATTGTTTGTATACATGATTATTATCTCTTCTCATACAAATAAGTCAATTGTTTTCAGCTACTGATTGCTGGCTGTTTTTATGTGCACTTACTTGATCTGCTGCTTTTTGATAATGCTTACAGAAACCAGAAGGTCAGTAATATTCCCAAGCCTGACTTGACCTCTGAAAGCATTTCTAGCAAGAGCTTCATTTCTGTTTTGGGACTCCACTGAACCTTTACAGAAAGCTACATCTTTTCTTTAACTTGAGAAAACCTACCAGAAAAAGTTGTCAGAATTACATGTCTCTTCCTTCATTTTTCAAGGCAAAGATAATTTGCATTAAAATGGAATCTCCATTTCTTTGTTTATCTTATTTTTAGTTTCCAGCTGAAGGAAAGAAGCAGCAAATTTTATTCTAAATAACCTTGATCTGCTTTTCTAGCTATCAACTTCTGCTTGAATATTCATTTGATACTTTTACCTAGTAATTCTTCTTCAGTTTTACCTAGTAATTCTTCTTCAGTTTGCAAAATTAAATTTTCCTTGCTATATCTGTGGTTTGCTTGTTGAGCTTAGCACTTCCATTGTATGGGTGCTTTCTCTGCACAGCAGCTTTCCAGCAGGGCAGTAGCTGCTTTCAGTGCAGGCATGTTTAATCAATAATGCTGTCTCATGTGCCCAGTCACCAATTTAAAGAGCAAAATACTTCCCTTTTAGGTCCAGTCTTCAGTGAAACATAAAGGGAAAACAAGCAATTTAGCTCTTGACCAATTTATGAAATAGAAACCAGATGATTTCTCTGTGTTCTTATTGAGCACACATTCTTTCCTCCTTTTTCAATAGTCACTGACATTTTAGCTATCCAGATGCTGCAGCTTTTAATCAATGATTCAGTACACAGCCCATGAGATGTGCCACAACACTTCAACAAGCAAGTTCTCTCTCTCCATGGGGACAAAGGATCTGAGTTTGTGTCAGTCTCCTCTTGTCAGTTATAATTAACCATACATCCATTTACATACATAAATATTTATACACAAAGAGAAAACTTCCTAGTGCTTTATCAGATCTCTCTAACACTGGGTTCTGATGACAGCAAAACACAATTTGGTTTTGTTTAAAAACTTGCAGAGAATTGAGTATTGCAAATACAGAAGTTTTGGCCCAGATTTTTAGATGTTAAGTACCTGCAGCTTCTGGGGACATCTGGATATTGTGAATGCACATATTTCTTATTTTAAAACATCTTGACACTGTCTTAAGATAGACCCAAGAAAAATGAATGACAAATTGCACAGAACTTTTACAATACTTTTGTGGTGGTTTTGTGGCTTTTCAAAAAAACAGATGTGTTGTGTCAAGTAGTGAGAGTGGCAGGGAAGAAAGTTTACACCGGATTCTCAGAAACTAAAGCACAGCCCAATGTTACTGCCTCTGCTGTACTGGGGTGGGGCCTGCTCAAGAAAAACTGACTAAATAGCTTATCTGCCACTAAGCCATTGGAAAAGCCAGATGATACCTACTATACATACTATTCACATGTTTTAAACATCATCTTTTCCCTCCTAACCACTTAGATGGTAGGTGAACATGGAAAATCGAGTTCAGAATTTGTACTGGGCTTAGTTTATTTGGGGAAAGACATTTTTTAGAAAGTAATGAAGTAAATTCCATCTGATAAGTTTCGGGGGCTTCTGAGAGTGACTTATTAACGTATATCTAGTTACCAGAGAAACAGTAAATGTCAACATGAAACAGACTACCAAGATTACACAAAATGATAGTATTAGTTGCTCATTTTCTGCCAGTCTCAGTAAAAGCACATAAAGATTGAATAGACTAAGTTCTGCCTTACATTCACCCTGCGTACGGTTCCTCAGGCCATGATCACACAGTCATTATAACCTGGCAAAAATCTTCTCTCTTCCTAAAAAGGAGTAATTCCTCTTGTCAGTCTGTCTCATTACCTTCCTCAGACCAAACGTAGCATTCATGCAGCTTTGTGCTTAGCCAAATCAAGCTTAGCTGATTGATCAAATTAGCTGTGTCAGTGCACAGAGGTTAGCCCTCCTACTCCACCTTCTTCCAGACTGCTTTATGTCTGGACAATTCCTTTGCCTGCTTAAATATTTCTATTTACCTGCCCATGCAACTGGTTTGCTCAGCTCCAGCTCTACTTGGAAGAGATGAGAACCATCTTTGACAGTTGCATAGGTGGCATATTCCTACCTGAGTAGGTAAGATCTGGAGAGAGGAATCAGCCAAGGTGCCTGGCTCCACGTACAACTATCTAGGTCATTTGCATTTGTTTTCCAAAGCCTGAATCCACTAAATGGAAATGGAAGTTATTAAGAACTAATTATTTAAGAGCTTGAAAATAAGATGTTGCTGTGAAGTGTGAATACCGCACCTGAAAAAGACCTGGAGTACATGTTAGGAATTCTTGGAGAGAGAGGCTAAATAACTTCAAAAGAACATGGCTATTAAATTGAAGCTCTCATTTAATTATCTAGTTTGTTTTGCTTTGTAATGTTTGGTTCCCAAAGTTAGCCTTCTAAGTAACTGAGCATGGTCTGAAGTTCATCTGTTTTTTCCAGCTATCTCATGTGATCTAATAAAAGATTTTCTCTCTGTCCACAACTTAGACCATCATGACCACCCCAACACTATAATTAAATAACTTTTGTTCTATTTTATTACCAAAGCTCCCTGCTACTGTTGATGAGTTAGGATTCAAGCAACTGAGCAAAGCAACTTGTGACAGTTACATCATCTGCATTGTTAATGCAAAACATGTGATCTCTGCACAAAGCTGGTAATAGATCACAGATTTAACAGAATATATGTTTAATAAGTGTCTTATATAAAATTAAATAAGCAGAATTAGATTGTTAACAAAGGATTAGAAATAAAAATTAGGGAAAGCTTCCAAAAAAGTATAATTTAAAATTAGAAAGGAAGGAAAATGTAGTCACCATTAAGGCCAGAGCTAACAGCAAGCCAAGAAGTATCAATCCCTACAGTGTCCACAAGGCCAGTCACCAGATTCCAAGGAAGGGAGTTTGAAGGGGAGCAGAAAAAAAAAACTGATTGGAAGAAAATATATAGAGAAGAACACAAGGAATAATAATTCATTCCCTATGAATGTTTGCTGGAGCTGACAAAAACATGCTGTATGACTGGAATGTAAAGAAAGGAAATGGTTTTCCTAGTGATCTTTAGGCTGTATTGCAGTCCACTCTGTCATAACACCTCTTTTGGATCTGCTTTAGGATTGTACATGCTATAAAAATGGAGGCTATTAGAAGCATCAGTAACAGAGAGATATCAGAGTTTTCAAAGGGTTGAATGGGTTGGGGACTCAGAGGCACTACTAGGCAGTTATATCTTCTTTTAGAAATTCTTTTAAATAATCATGCTGACCTTCTCCCAGGTTGCTTTTAATTCTGGGTATATTCTTTATTTCTTGAGGGGATGATTATTAACATAAGACCGTAGCCACTGCACTCTGAGATTTTTCTAGAAGAGGCCTTGATCTTCAAGTTCTGGTATGTGGGTAGTTACCTACAGCCATGTGTTACATGCCAAAGCTCTGAAGCATAAGATTACTCAAGCTTCTGCAGAAAAACAGTCCACTTGTTCCATTGCTCTGCTATTTGCAAACAAGGTGGGCTGGCAATTTCATAAAAACGTAGTTAAAACCACACAGCTGTATATGAAACAGTCAGTTAATGATGACTAATATTTATACAGTAGGCTTTTTTAAAATTGCGGTTCTAGAGTTTTCAAATAATTTTGCACAGTGATACAAAATTGGTTCCAGTTCAATGGACTGTTTGCATTGGATTCAACCATTCAATTACAATTAGAGTTGCAGAATCAAGATGCATTTCATCCCGTTGTGAAGTATCCAGCAGTCATCTCTCACGTGAAGTAAACACAGCAACTGTTTTTTATTTGGAAAGCTTTAAAGAGATTAAAGGTAATAAAGGAGAATTCAAAGACAAATCCAAAAAGCAATCACAGCGTCTCTGCTAGATAGACTTAGATAAGCTGAAAATTAAGATCTGCACCTGCCGAACACATAGGCTCTGTAGATGCTTCCTTTTTTATCTGAACATTCCTTAGGCATCCATAGTTCTGCTTTTCAGCATGCCCAGGACTTCTCCAGGTCAAATAGATAGTCATCTAGTTCCTATCCAAGTCCCACTGCAATCCAGAAAGTACATCCAGGAGTCCAATATAATAGGCATGCCTATAGTATTCTTCACATGCATTCAGGAGATCAGCCCATATACAGTACAAAGGGGTACCTCTGTTCTTTTAAAGCAGTAACAAAGTGTCCACGGTTTATATATTTAGTCTAGTGGTTAAAACACTCACCCAAGAAGTTGGAGGTTTTTGTCCCTCTTCAGACTGCAGTTGTTCAAATCACCAGCTGCTACCCTCCAGGAGAACTCCCTGGCAATCCAGGTTACCCCACCAGATCTGTTGCAAAGAGGAATGTAAGAATGAGTGCTAGTGAGAATGAGCACTTACCCTAGTGGTGTGGTATGGCACAGGGAAGGGGAAACCTTCTTCTGCTCTCTGTTTACCATCTTAGAAGTAAATGGCATTTTAGAAGTAAATGGCAATCTCTGCTCTACGAATTTAAAGAACACTTGAAGGCACTTGAGTCAGGCATGCAAGGAGCAGGATACCAAATTTATTCATGTGCATGTAGAAGTGCTTCAGCTCCACTTATGCAAGTGATGCAAGTGACGCCAGCACAGCCACAGGAAAATGAAAGGTGAAGGGGGTGGGGAGACGACACTAAAGCTGGGATTAGAGTGCCTCTCCCCTTTCCTGTAAGTTGTACTTAATAACTGTAGGCAGATCCCCACTCAGGCAGATGCATCTTTGGTCACTTTTCTACTTTCGGTACAAAGAATCTAGGCATTTACCATCTGACTTTCAGTTCCACAGTTGAGGCACCTTAGAAACACGACATCTAGTTTCTAGCCCCTCATTATTACTCAGATCCAGCTTTTAGCCAGGACAATGCCTTGCTTTTTAGGCCTGTGTGAGATCTTCGATGGCCACAGGAGTCAAATCCCTTGAAGTTTAAAGGTATTGTTCTTATGACAGCTTGCTTGAACTATTGGTAAAACAACACACAAATTAATTCCACTTCTTATACAAGAATTGTTACTCTTTAATTTCTTTTAGATCACTGAGCCCTTTTTGAAATGTCAGATGAAGTGCCTGTATGCATACTTGCTGCACTAGAGGGAGTAGGAACCCCATCTCTGCCATGGGCAGCTTTGCCTGACTCAGGCTTGTATAGAAAACAGGCTGTTTAGAGGCCATCGGAGTAATCAGGTTCCTGGTTATTGAACACAGAACTGTGAAACACGAACATTATTACAGATCAAAGCTGAAGCTCTGTGTGGGAACAAGGCTCTTCTAACTTCCTGTATATTCTCACTTTGAACACTGCTAGCTGTTTCAGAATATTTCTTTTGTCAAAAATCACCCATATTTGTAATCATTTGCTCCTGATCCAGGATTCAGGTGCATGCTGTATATATGCCTTGCTAATGTAGGGAATTCCTCACTTTACCATGATCTCAATTTTAAATCTTTGAACAAAATTAGTTTCCAATGTCAACCACCCTCTGGTTCACTTCTTTGTATAGCAGACAGTCCTCCACACCAGAAACTTTTTACAAATTCCTCTTCTAAAGATAAAAAAGCTCACTAGATTGATAGTATAATCTGTTTCTGTCTGTAAATTGCAGGCAAAATGACCTATGCCACATCAGTTTAAGAGGCTATTCTTAGCTGAGAGGAATGGTTTAATCGCTATTAAAAAGCATTCTTACAGTTCCATCTAAAATGCTCTAACAAAGGTTTTTCTTAACAAAGGAAAATCCATCAAAAGCCCTCAAGGAATCCAGGAGAGATCACAACGTGTATGTCTTCTTCCTTTATTATGCCAAATGGATGTATGCGTCTGTTAAACTGTACATGTTAAAAAGAGGAAGAGCACAAGAAAGAGAAGGGATAACTTTTAAAACTACTGCTCATCTATTGCTGCAGTAACTGTAGAAGCAGATTCTTCTATGCCCTCAATAGGAAACGACATACTACCACCCAAAGAAGCAACATATATTATTCATATCTTTCAAGACCAAAGTCAAAATTATTGTTCTGAAAAGATTCACAGGTCTTCAGCCATAGTAGACTCTTTCACAATTTCAACTCTTTTCTAGATTTTAATCCTCTTTCTTTTTCTTCTTCCCTTTTAACTCATGTTCTTGCTAGCTTCTTCAAACAAAAGATTGATATCGGAACTCTTCACTTTCATTTTTTTGCCATCTCTCAACCTCTCCCTTCACTCCAGTTTTCAGCTGTGATTCTCTGTCTTTTCTTCTTGCTCAGCTTTTTCACTGTCTGACAGCTCTCTATACTGTCCTTATTGCTTCCTTTCCTCTTGCTTATTCTTAACACTCTCCTTTTCCTCTGGCTCTTTTCTTTCAACCTTCAACCATATTACAAGTTCCACTCTTACAGAATAATCTTCTCTTTACTCCTCTTATCTTTGCACTGCTCCCCATCTCCTTCTCTCAGTACATGAGGTATATAATCTGTTTCCTCACTTAATTCTCCATAATCCATAGCATTCTGGAAAAACTGAAAAATTTCAATACTCTAATTAGTTCAGAGACTAAAAGCTTTGAAATCTTAAACAGTGGTCATAATTTTCTAGGAAAACCTGAAAGGGGATATGGCTGCTGAAGAACATCTAGAAAATGAAACTCTTCATAAAAATATAAAAGCTCTTGAAAACAGTCTGGATACTTTATGCGGTGCTGTATTGTACCTGAATGGATGAGAGAAACAAGCAGCTATTCCACTGTTTTCCTTGCTCTTGAGAGGAGTAAAAACATTCAGAAATAACTAATCTGTATTATAACATAGGAGGGAAAGGGCAACCTGTATCTTTGGGGACATATAATCAATCCTTTCATTTGCCTGCACACCCCAAATTCTTTCAGTTCAAACTCTGATTTGGGAGCCTGTTCTCCTTTTAGGACTATAGGGCATATTTAAAAAACATTTAAAAAGTGGCATATTTCTATTGTAGCAGTCTACAGACGAGAAAAAGGAACAGAAAAGTTATGAAAGTATTTGGCTGGTTCTGACATTCTTTATTTCTATGTCCTCGAATAAATCCCTTCACTTTTGCGTTCCTTAGTTTCCTCAACTGTAAAATGAAACTAATACAGCTTGCCTACCTTTGAGATGACTGGAGAATGCTAACATTTCAAAAATTACATTAAAAATTTTGCTTCACTTTCCTTCAATTGTTTTTTCAGCTGTTGCTATCACTTAAGGGTAGGTGAAGCCTCTGTAGTACAACCCTCTGAGACCTTGCTTAAAAGAGAAGAATTAACTGATGACATGGAATGTCTTTCACTCATCTGAGAGGGACCAGCTGGATTTAGCTTCTCAGTTTGCGTACACTAGGTCCTTTGTTCGAGATCCATCGGAACTGTGACTCGTGAGTTTCATGACTGCCAAGCAAGTCATGCACAGTCACATATAGACATGTAATACAGAGCTAAAATAGAAGAGCTGTCAACCAACAACCTTGTGAAAATACTAAATGCAGCTTTAAGAAACACTGAGTTTATTCTGATTTCAACCATACTTTAAAATTTTCTTTCCCTTTGCAAGGTACAGGCAAAAAGTCTAAGACATTCCTCAGAATCATCTAATCATTAACTAAAGCACCCAGCTCTTTCTCCTTAATTGGTTCCAACTGACAAACGCACTACTTAATGGCAGAAAATATGGCTGTTAGAGTCCAAATGCATGACATTTTATTTTGCACTACTGAATTTCTGTTACCCAGTTCTCTTCCTGCATGACATCCTGATCTTCCTATGAACTGGCAGTGCCTCCTAACTTAGTATCCACAGCAGACAGCATCACTCCAGCTTTTAGGCGAAGGTAATTGCATTCATAACCCACTTTTGAGATTATTCATTCTCTGTCCAAATTCTTCTAGTAAACTCATCTTCTTTAGCTTTTGTAACATCCCATAGGCACCATGTTTTTTTAACAAAAAACATGCAGATTAAATCTATCATGTCTCCAGTCAGGAAATATAATTATACTATATGCTATTCTGAAATTGTGTTATCGTGAGGAACATTCTGAAATCATAGTTGCTGTCAACTCAAAACTTTTTTGACTTTATCGGCCTACTAACTTCTAAACCTGAATTAGTGCATGTGTCTCTGTGTTTTTGTATGTGTATATGCATGTCTGTCAACAACTGAAATGTAAGCTACATTTTTCCATTTCATCACTAATACAATAGATGTAGTGTCCTTTCAGGGTACTTCCTGGCATTTCTTTGTGGTGGCCTGTAGCTGGGCACCCCATCTACACACGTGCTGCAGGCCTATAAGCAATCTTTGGATTGTCCCAGTCAGCTATACCAGTGTTGTGGAAGGAGCACTCTTAGAGACACAATTTGTCCTAAAGCCCAGACTGCATGTCTGACAAGGCATTTCAAGCACTTCTGCTGCATCCTATTTGAGTGCTCCGTGCACACCTGTGATCCCACATACAGCCCTTGATATTGAGAGCACTGCTTGCTGCAGCCCTTCTACCCACACTGATTCTCTTCCATCTACATCCTACACAAGCTACTGTGAATGAGGTGGGAGAAGAGTGCAAGAAAAGTCTTAACACCTCACCTAACAGGAGGAAGATATAATTCATTTCATCTCATGAATCCTGTCACCAAAACTAGCATCAGCTCTAGCCTTATACCTGCAGATTTCCACTCCACTGCTACAGGCCATCACTCTTGGGCTCAGCAATGTCCTAAAACTGTGTCTCAATAACTCACTGGCAGGACAAGGTTATTTTCTAAACATGGGAAGACCATCTGTGGGCTACTAATTTCCAGGTTTACAGGGTCAACTTCATGACCATGTGCAATGAGCTAGCATTCACTCTATAGCAGCATATCCCTATTTCCAGGCCTCCAATCTGACCTAGAAGTAAGCACGTATCATTCACTGCAACTCAAGCATACTGGACTCAAGTAGGTATATGATATAACAGTTTAATGTACGCAAGCCCAGAATGTCTGCTATCGTTGTAGAGGTGTAGGAAACCATTTGCCATTTGCTCCATCCATCAGCTGATCATCTGTGACATCCTGGATATCAGTGAAAGCTTTCCACCAGTTCGTTGGTGAAGGGCTGAGATTACCCAGGTCCCAAAGAGTCTGTTTAGGCCAGACTTATCACCATTGCTATTTCTTGCATGTTAATATTGGCTGCATAGATCAGATGCATTGAATTCTGCATTTTGAAACTCTATGACCTCACTTTATGTTGGCAACCTTTTCTGAGAACCAGTCTTGCTGTATGTCTCAGATTTCTCTTCCTCAGAGCTGTAATCTTCATCTTGACTGTAAATGTACACTGGGCCCAAGGCCAGTTACTCAGCCACATCCCCAGGTTAGCTAGTGCTGTAGGGAGAATTCCACCAGCAGCCCTCAAATAACTGTGCCATCCCATGAGCCCCATTCTTATTGCAAGTCTCAGATTTCTCTTTCTTGGTACTTTAATCCCAAACCTAACTCCATCCCTAGACTGAGACTTACACCATAGTATAGTAGCAGCCCCCTAGAGTCTGCTCAGGGAAGAATTCTAGTAGCAGTCCTTCTCTTTGGCAGTTTCTCCTGAGCCTCTTCTCTTGCTATGTTTCCCATTTCTCATTCTCAGAACCATAAACCTAATCTTACCTTAACCCTAGAATGAACCCTAGGCCAGGAATTCAGCATCATCCTCAGGAGTGCTTCCTGCCATCCCACTTCCATGACTGGAGTTGCTGGCCCTGTTTTAGTTGTGCACTCCAAGAGTTTCTCTGGTAGGCTATGACAACAACCTCTACTCAAAGATAAGCATGTTGCAAGCTATCCAAAAAACGCTTTATCATATACTCCCTACATATGCAGATGAGAACACCACATGCTACTCTTGCTATAAGCATCCTCAGCAGCAGTCTCTAGGCTGCTGCTCCTTTTCATGTGGTGAAATCATTATAAAGAGAAAGCTGTATATAATTCCTCTGATGCAGTTTTGGAAGAAGAAGGTGATAACATCCCATCAGTGGAAACAGTAGTGTGGTACTAAGCATGACACCCATTCCTCTGGGTTTGCTGAGCAACAGGCTAGCTCTTAGAATACAATATAAGGATGCTGTCAGAGATGTGATCCAAGGAGTGCTGAAATTGGTGTGCCAAGGCCTGACATGTGCAAGACTCCTACACATTATAACATTTGAAGCACTCCTGTGGTGCTGTCCACACGAGTGACAATGTAGATGGTCCTCCATAATTCAGCCTGATTCCAGTAACAGCAGTCTGAAAATTTCAAAGCCAAGAAGTCAGGACCTCAAAAATAGTTTGGCTTAGATATCTTGAAGGAAAAATGAAGCCGCTTCTGTCTTTTTGTTAAGTTTCAAAGTGTATTTATGTCACCTTTTCATTTTTTTTTTTTCCACCCAAGCAAGCTGGAAGTGCAACTGAGATTCTCCGTTTCCAGAAGCTGGGAATCTAATAAAAGATCAAATATCACAAGATTTGTGATGAAATCTGTTGGCAACTCTGTTATTCTACAACCTTCACTAAAATTGAATAGCATTTATATGAATTGCTATGTTCAGTTGGATCATTCATGAAAGCGTACCTGATCCTAAGCAGTGTATACATATCAGACATGCTTTCCCTCTGAGACCAAGCATATTTATATCTGTTTGTCCGCTCAAGAAATGCGAAGTTCTATTGAATAGTTTATTAGGAAAAAAACACTCTCTTGCCTAAAAAGCTTCTAGAAGTTATCTATAATCTATTACAAAATGCATTTAGTGAACAATTTTTGTGAGATGGCTAAGTTCTGAGACAGAACGGCTAGCAGCTGCTAACTGTTAGTAAAATGTTGGTATTTAAAGTTACAGTCTCCTTTCAAGTACATGTGTAACTCATGAGTATTTATGGAAGTATGTGTTTGCCTCCAGGGTATCATCATCATGCTTTTAACTCCATTTTGACATTTGAAAAGAACAGCAAAGAAGGAAACCTAATTTAATCATTAAATATTTGACTTCATCTTTAAAAGGAAAGCTTGGATGAGGCTTTCAGGCCAAGTAAAATCTATAAAATTGCATATAAGCACAATATGATATTAAGTCGCATAGAAAGTTTTACATGACTGTAAGAGATTTATCCTGCCGTAGGGGTACACAGCACATACACAACTTTCAGTAGTACTAATCCTGATACTAATGCTAATGCTATTTTTGGTGCTTTTATCACTTTTCTGTAACAGATTCAAGTCCTCATTATGTTAACATTGAAATATTTTGTGGTTATCCAATACTTCAAGGCAATTCCTATACTGATATGGTCCACAGTCATGGGGCCCTGCTGCCAAATGCCTTGCCAAGAGTCTCTTTTGGACAAGTGCAATTCTCTAATTTGAGAACATGATTCTATGATATGACTTTCCCATATGATAGTTCTAACATATCACAATTTTTATTTAATATTTCTAACATATCACATATGATAAGACTTTCACATACAATGATAGTTTCTAAACAGATCATGACTTTTACAGCCTTTATCCAGCAACCTTCCCTGAGAGAGAAATTACCTCATGAGGGGCTCTGGCAACTGAGTTGCAAAGAAATCCTAAGTCACACAAAGGTAAAATAGTAGTGAACTCAGTCTTTGTAAATCCTAGACTAGTACAACAGCAAACACATCATCCTTTTTGTCCTCTGCTCAGGCATCTATATAGGTCACAACAGGGATAGTAACTCACGTGAGAGGGGGAGTGAATGTGATGAACGCACTGTTCAATAAGGAGACTGCTGAATTTGAACTCAGATCAATTTCTGGATAGATGTAAGGAGGATCCTCTTATAGAGGAGACTGTAGCAGTTTCATTACTAAAGACATCTTCAGCATTTGTATTCAAATGCACTCAGTATAATCTTCCAGCCAAAGATAAAATAAAAAGGCTGATCTGTCTGTATCTGCTGTTAGCTATTCCAGATGGGAGTCAAACCAGATCTTCATGTTGTGAATCCAGTTCAGAAATGATGGGCAAATCACCTTAATCAAAAAGAGCCAAGCTTACTTGTGCCTACCACAATCTACAGTGGTGTCATGGAACCAAAAAGTATTATCTCCATTTTGCCTGGACTGAGTCTTTGGCCACTTAACATGCTTCTGTGTCCCAGTCTCTTGTCATGAGTGAGTAATGCACTGGATGTGCTCCAGCTGGATCAAAAGCAATAAGGGTATGAAGAGCAATGCAGCAAGCACCATGAACACACTGGAACCCTCCTTGATTTTGTAGCACTCCTTCAGTGCTAAATGAGAGGCAAGAAAAGCTACAGTAAATGCAGCCCTGGATATCGTTGGCCTTCTTTGCCACAAGGGCACATTGCTGGCTCATGTTGAACTTGTCCACCAGGACCCCCAGGTCCTTCTCTGCAAAGCCTCTCCAGCCAGTTGATGCCTAGCCCATATTGGTGCATGGGGTTATTCTTCTCCAAGAGCAGGACTTTGCACTTCCCTTTGTTGAACTTCATGAGGTTCCTGTGTACCCATTTCTCCAGCCTGTTGAGGTCCCACTGAATGGCGGCACAGCCATCTGGTGTGTCAACCACTCCTCCCAGTTTTGTACTATCTGCAAATGATTTATGTTTATCTCAACTCCTTGCACCAGCACATGCTGGGGGCCAACTGCACTTGTGGCAGAGGTAGTCAACGGCCCCTAGGCTGTATTAGGAAAAGTGTTGCCAGTAAGTGATCCTTCTTATCCACTGGTGAGGCCACATGTGGAGTGCTGTGTCCAATTCTGGGTTCCCCAGTACAACATATGGATTTACTGGAGTGAGTCCAGCCAGTGGCCACGAAGATGATGAAGGGATTGGAGCATCTTTCATATGAGGAGAGGCTGAGAGAGCTGAGACTGTTTAGCCTGGAGAAGAGAAGGCTCAGGGGAATGTTATCAATCTGTATAAATATCTGATGGGGGAGTATAAAGAAGATGGGGCCAGATCGAGTGACAGAACAATGGGCACAAGAGGCAATGGGCATGAACTGAAACACAGGAAATTCTGCTTAAACTTAAGAAAAAAGTTTCTTTATTGTGAGAGTAGTCATACACTAGAGCAGGTTTCCTAGAGAGGCTGTGGAGTCTCCATCCTTGGAGATACTCAAAATCCAGCTGGATGCAGTCCTGAGCAACTTGCTTAGCTGACCCTGCCTGAGCAGGACAGTTGGACTAGATGATCTCCAGAGATGATCTTCCAACCCCAACCAGTTTGTGATTCTGAGATGCAGAAGAGCTGAGTACAGCTTTCCAGTTCACTGACAGGAGCCTTGCTGATTTAGTAAGGCAGATGGTGATTGCTCTGCTCAAAGGTGTAAAGAATTTCATTTGAGGATTTGATTTAAGGGAAAGTAGAGAGGCCAAGGACATGCCAAGATCCTCCACTTACAGGGTCTGTGGAGCCAAAAGGAAGTTAAAGCTTGAGACCCATAGTAAAAGAGATTAGAAAACTCACAACGAAGGAAAAGTGGGGCCTTAGGAGAGAAAGGGATTAAAACAGAAAAGGTCATAGGAACTGTATGCTTGGGAGGACACAACAACAGTGCAGTTTCACATTACAGCAATAATTCACTCAGCGTCCTAAGTTTAAAAATAACACCACTGTCACAAGGTTTAATTAGGGATAAAATTTCACATTACACTGCCAATGAAGGGGACATGCCTGTTCTTCCTCCTCCCGCCCACCCTTTTCTTTCTCTCCTCCCACTCCCTAATGATTGCAGTCATGAACCAGAGCAACTCACTGATACAAAAGAATATTGAACCACCAAAAGAAAAATATTACTATTCCATTGCAGCAGTTTGGTGTCTTTGCTTCTCCCCGTGGACACACAGTTGCTACAGCCAACACAAGAGAGGGGGTGGGTTAACACAACTGTGAAAGGTGAAAATAGCAGGATGATCCATTTTAGCTGTATACTCAATTGGAAGTGACTGAAATTTATTAGACATGAAAAAGTGGATGTTATTTTATATACTCTTGACTATGAGTGAGTTATTGGTGTAATCAGGCAGCTTGACTGCAGTGCTGCCACACACCCTGAGGGAATATGCTCTGCTCCACACCATGCAACAGAATCACTGACAATATCCACTGAAGACTTAGAGCTTCCCTGAAAACCCTAGGCAATGAAGGCCTCAAAAGTACTTCCCAACTGTTGCAAATTTCAACCTGTCATTGCAAAAATGTCTTCCACAACCAAGAATAGGATTGCATGAATTTAACACAAGTTGGTGGCAAAAAACTATCAATATCTCCAAGCTTACAATGAAGGAGTTCCAGACATTTGAAAATATTCCCTGAAATACATCCACAGAAAATGAATAATAAACAACCCCTTCCAAAACTAAGTACAAGAAAGAACTACACTCCAGTCACATTTAAGAAAACTGTAATTCCAGATAGTGAGGTGGGACCCTAAGTAATACAAATGTGACTATGTTTAAATACTGTGTTCAAAACTATAGGTCAACTAGCTTTACTTACTGGTGGAAAAGATGGGTGGAAAGGATGAGATTCCAATACATCCACATAAGGTTTTCCAGTTGGTTCCCTAAAAACTCACTACTGGACCAATCTACAAAGAGAAATAAATACATGTCAAATAAAGAATTGTAGAAAATTCTGTACTAAATGTAGCTAGGGAATGTCTGTTCAACTAAAATGAACAGCACTGTGTAAATGACTGAAACAAAAAACAAACGATGAACATCAGAAGATCAGAATGCTTATCCTGTTTCCTGCTTCAAAACATTATGTGGCTTTGAGCAACTCACAGTTTCTAAATATGTCTACTGATACTAGCAGCCTCAAAGCCAAAGACTCATTGACACATTTAATGGGTTGATGCTCAGCATCTCTTAAAGTCATTTTTGTCTTCAGGTGATCAGCTTGCATCAAAAGTAATAATGGTTAGTGGAAAATTTGACCATAGTTTCTTATTCCTCAGGTTCACAATTCATACAATTAGCAGTAATGAACATAAACCATTCTGGAATATGCAAGAGAAAAGCTGCGTGTCCATACACACATGCGCACACAGACACACACACATGTTGTTTTTAGATATGCATATACATAGAGAGACATAGTTTTAAATGAAAATGACATTTGAACCCTCAAAATAGGATTTCATAGTTCATGAAACTGCTGTTAAATAAAAAATTAAGATAGTAATTTTGTGATAGTTGGGATAAAAACATCTGGATTACTGCTCAAGTTAATGTCACCTTTGAAATTAAGTACACTTGAAATCTGACTATAGTCTAAGAACAGCAATGAAAATAAAAGAATAACCTGCTCCTAGAACAAGCTTATTTGCCAGCTATGACAAGCTTTGTAAGCTCAGCTAGATGAAAAAGTGCTTTCTAAGTAGCTGTCAAACTTAATATGATGGGTTTGTCTGTAGTATCCAAATCTAGGACCTACAAGGTCTCGTGTAGTAAGCCATGAACATAAAAAATACAATGCTTTGCGAATGGGAATGTATGGAAATTTTTTGTGATGACAATTTGAAATCTGTAACAATTTGGAAATTATTTTGCACCCACTCAGTAGAGCCCTTGTAGGGCTGTTTTAGAGAATAAGGGGGGCCATGTTCAAGATGGAAATAAAGTGAAGGAGCTGCCTTGCTCTAGAAGATTATTCTGCTAGATTCCTGAGTGTCAGGATACTAATACTGCAATCAGAGAGGAAGCTATCTGGCAGAATCAGATTACACTGCTATAGAACGTGAGCATGTGTCTACCTTTGAGAAGACAGAACCAAAGTTGTAAGACAGGCTGGGCCTTCTACTGTTCAGAAATAAGCAACAGCTTTATTTCCACAGTATGTTAATGTTCTAATATATTATAGTGTAGTCAAAACAGAAATTGATACTGACACTGCAGTTTCTTTGACTTCAGATGGACAATGTAATAAAATATTCAGGAAGACGCCCTTAGGGCAAATGAATTGTCTACTTGTGAGCGATACAAAAGAAAAATTATATGTTTGAATAATAAGAAATTAAGTTAACAGCAGTTAACAACAGTTAATAGTAGACTAAAAAATAAATTTTATTATCTGATACTAGTTTGTCATTGCCGGTCTGTAATCGGTTAACATGTTTTACTGAAGAAAGGTAAACAGTTTAGCCAATAGCCTAGAAAATGGAAGTAAATCATAGATAAGTATTTTTCCTAGTTATGAATTTTGTGCAAAGAATATATGGGCTGCTGAGTTATAGATTTTAAACACTGGTCGCAATTTTTTCCAAGAATATCTTAATGCTATCTATTCTAAAGGGAGTTACTGAAAAAATGATGGAATAAAATTACCAAAACACTTGTTTTCCCACTCAAGCGATTTTGTAAAATGAGCAGCAGCCACCGGATATATGTCAAACCAGCATGTTACTATCTAGATGAATAGTGCTTTTTACATTATAGCCGCAAATCCATACCTCAACATGGGACAATATTCAGCCTCAAAAACTTAGGGCGACTAGACCCAAGGGAATGGTAAGATACAGGTGAATACAAGCATTATATAGGGAAGCATGACAAAAACTGTATGTGCACAAGATGTTTATTCCAGACTATTTGACTATGTGAACCTACAATTATATTCAGGGGCTACTGTATACATAATTCTGGGCCTCAATACTTGTTATGACTGGATCCACACAATGTTTTTGTATCAGTTAAACCGTTATAGCTAGTGGCATAATTTATGTGTGTATGCATATATTTAAATCAAAATTATTAAAAAGATCTGTCCCCTAGCATGGACACATATACACTGGTACTAAGGTCCTTTTATGAGTATAACTACTTCCTTTTGTTTTATGTAAATAAGCTATACTGCTACAAGCACCTTTCTACTAGTGTGCACTCATGCATGCTAGAAGGTTGCACTCTTTTAGCTATATTGATAGATTTGAAATAGAATATTTCTGAGTGTAGAGAAAGACAAACTCTGATTAGCCATGTGTCTTTTGGCCTTTGACCTTATGAAGATCCATGGGTCCAAGAGAGCTGACAGCTCTAGTAGTTCCTTTAAAATGTTTCTCAGAAGATGCCCATATTTTAGCCCATCTCGCCTCAGCTGATAGTGCAGAAGCACTGTTGAAAGCAAGGGTTATCTTTCCCTATAGTGAAGCTAAGTTTGTACGTCCAGCCAACAACAAAAGAAAAGGTTTACAAGATTTATAGTCAAGTGTAACAGCTAGTAGAGCTCAATCTTTGTCATCGCAAAAGACCAGAAGAGGTTGATTGGGAACAATCAACTCTTTCACAAAGGGTTTGTACTGTGATTGTATTTCAGCAAATAAAGAACCACATGACCTTCCCTTTACAGAGTACAAGTGGTCTGATCAGCTGTCTGGAAATAACTCAGGGTGCCAATTAAAGAAGTAACTTTAAAAACATAAAGTCAATAATTAAAAAATTCTAAAATAAAGATTAGATTGTAAATGAAAAAATAGGAATGGGATAGTCACATGCAGGATTACTTAAAGCACAAGACTGATGTGGAACACTTAAAAGCCTCTTTCAGGGGCAGGTAAAAGAGTAACCAAAATTAGTGTGCTTAGAAATGTCACAGAACTGGGATTCTCTAATAATCTGGTTATCAGCAAGAAGAGTTTCTACCTAACTCATATGCTGCAATTATCTGCAAAGTATTATTCTTCAGAAAAACTACTTAAGAAAATACTTGAGTAGGTAATATTTTGAATAACCACCTGAAAAAGTACTGATACAATTTTACCTAGAAATAGAACTCATGCTATGATATAACAGCTCTGCTACAAATATAGATGTGTTCCTGTTACTTAAAAAGCCAAATGGGACAATTATATTTACTCCCAGTAGCTTACCTACACCAGAACAAAAAAAATTACTGAACTTTGTAAAGTTCTGCTTTTTAAGTCCTAAATCCCTGATCTTCTTCCTTTGCAAATTGCTTCCCTGTTAGCAAGGAAGTTATCTGCTTAATTAGCTAATAGATTTGAAAAAACAAACTCAGAAGATACTTAAATAACATATGATCCTTAATTACTTAAATAACATATGATCCTTAATTATTACACTTCCTTTTTCACAGATCACTTCCTTTTTAAGGAAAGCATATGATAGTAGAGAACAATCTAAATTCCATGGAAGTCTGAAAAAGTGCAACCCAATAGATAACATGCTTTCTGCACACTTTCCACATTGTAGTCCGGATCATTGGTTTGCTGCTAGGCTGTTTTTGTTGAGGTTTTTTTACATGTCCTTCTTCTGACATGCTGGGAACCACTGCACTGGAATACCGAATCTCTGCGTAATTGGCATCCTGAGCTCAAGTCTGAATGCATTGAAACAGCATGGTTGCATATATGTGCATGACCTTCATGCTGTGAATACAGGATTCAAAGAGCTGAACCCTTTCTCATGCTTTCCAGCTGCTAGGCCTGTATCTCACATATGTGTAATGCAGTAGCCTTCTTTTATCCTGTGAACTCCCATGTTAGGTGTAGCTGGCTGACATTTACAGCCAGGGCATGTGCCATGTAGTGATGATGCTCAGGCACACTTGTAGGATCTCTCTCAGCTGCAATTTTGACATACAGCTCCTGCTTTATTATATGGGCCAGGATGATCTTTTCCCCTTACGCGACTTCTTAACAGATTTGTCACCATGGGGAAGAGAGATAGTTGGAGAAATCTCTATGTATTGGAGAGAAATATTAGAGATGATGATATTAGATGCATGCATCAATAGCCTTTCCTTCCTGGACATACATGCATGGTGAATATGTTCAGGAGGAAATTTTATTTGGAAAGTCATTCTGAACATAGATTAGGTTAATGATAACAAAGGGCATAATTTTCAGCAATTGGAAAGACAGTGTTTGCCATCAGACATGGCAACTATGGTTCTCTCTTGAAGTGTTAGTAGTGCCCACATTCACTGTAGCAAAGTGCTTTGTGAACGTAAGGTTCGTCTTATTCAGACTGTATTTTCTGAGGAAACAATTGGAAAATACAGAATAGGAAAGGGTACCTTGAAAATACACAAATGTCTTTTATAATCTATACTGCAAGCTCTGTAATTAAAGTGTAAAAACAAGTCCTTAAAGCCCACGTCTCTCTTTTCCCAAGTGAGTACTTTAAGTGTGCAAATAGTCAGTCACACTTGACTATACACCCTCTGGCTTAAGAATATTTAATTATTTATTCAAAGTATTAAAACTGTAAACAAGAGAAACCTGAAAGCCTTAACCCATCAGGATAGCTGATAGCATGCTCTCTAGCAGTCTGAGAAGTGTAAATCTAAACCCAGATTTCAGGCTAATATTTAACTAGAGTTCTGGAGCACTTTTGAATTTCCAGGTCCCAGCTGAGTGTCCTCTCCATGTTTGACTTTCTGCTGAGGTGAGATCAAAGCGTACACCCATACGCTGCTTCAGCAGGCGCCAAGGAGACTATGACCAGGTCCTCAATCAAGTGACCACAACACCACAGCATCCAGAAGCAAGTCAGTTTTAACAGTCTGAGTTGCTCTGTCCCCCCTCTCTCTATAAAACAAGAATAGTAGCTTATCTGGCAGAAGCTGCCAGGATAAATAAATTGATTGTGATGTACTTGGGTACAACGGCAATAGCAGTTAGATTAGCATTTTAAACAGACAGTGCAGAAGGACAGATGGAAGTTAAGCCTAAACAGGACTCGAGTGTTGTGGAAATGAAAATATAAAAAGAAAGGTCTACTGCTGGAAAGCCTTTTTTCCTATGTGTCCTTCTGCTTGAACTTTTATTAATAGCAGACAAGGTGGGGTTTTTTATCTGACTATATTAGGAGATCATGAAGTATCTGAGGTGAAACTGAGGTAACAAAGAGTTCTGGAGCAAGACTAAATAAGCTACCACTAAAATGAACCCAACAAATTTTGGTCTTGTCTAAAACAATAATATACTAAACTCTATTAATATACAGGGTTCTTCTTTGTCTTCCCAAATTTAATATGACTACATATAATAGCTCATAAAAGTGCCAAGTCATTTGGTAATCTTTTAAGTGCCCAAGTGATAAGCCTCATTTACTGATCTACAATGCAAAGATGTATAAGCAGAAACAGTAAATACAGTACTGATTTTATTTCTGAGGAGCAGAAAAACAAACTCATAGAAAATGAATCAAGATTAAACCTTCTCACATCATGACTGACTACGCATCAAAGATAGCAAAGATAGCAAGGATACAGTAGCAGTTTTTTAGACATAGTCCATAGACGACAATAAAAAAGTATTTCTGCAGAAGGCATTGCTACCTGCTTTTTATCGAAATTTTATTTGTTGTTATAGTTGCATAAATCTGAGGGCTAAGGAACCCTTTCAAACCAACTAGCCATTAGTTCAGAGCTCAAACACAATATTCTTCAATGAATGTTGGATAATTTGCCTTCAGCCAAGCTGGCAGGAGTTTGCAGCTGCATTTCTCCATATAGGATCCTCTCCTTCCTCAGGAGCTCATAGGCACATTTTTAAAGGATGTGTTCTAGTATTTTTAATGTTTCTATTAAGTAAGAACAATTAACACAATAAGGTTTCCTGCAAAAGTAAGTTGTCATTTTCTCAATTTTGGCCATGATATCTGTAATCATTACTTGTGGTTAATTTATTCTGAGATACCAATTCAAAATTTACTGGTGGGTTCAGAACTAGGAGGCTTCCCTTCTCTTTCCTCTTTCTGCCTTATTTAAAATGTTTTTTCAGTTGTCTTTCTTATTAATCAAAACCAAGATTTCTTAAAGTTTTATTTCGTCTCTTACCCAGAAACAAGAGGATATACAGATAATGGGAAATAATGTATGGAAAGAACTGATTCAGCTCATCAGAATTCTGAATTTAGTTCACATGAGATCCAAATCATTTTCCTGCTTTTCATATCCAAGTCCTTAATGAGGCAGTTTTGTCAAAGTGAAATTTCAAAAATAGAATGTTCCAGTAAGATGTATTTTAAATCTATCTACTCTTTGTGTATGCTAAACTCATCAACTGCTTTTTAAAATAGCTACTGTTTTGCAGCAAATGAAGCACAGACAATTGAATGTGTCAACACCACTCATGTGGAGTCACACTGAAGATTCATTTATTTTTCTAAGGCATTCATACTAGTAGTGAATCAACTGAACTGCAACAGTATTGCACACATATCTCATAGTTCTTGGTTCTGCTCTAAGACAGGCTGCTTGCTGGAGGATTGTCAGTAAGGACTGCAGTGACCCGAAAAATTGATGATGGGGAGTAGCAAGCTTCCCATTATCTCTGCATAAGTCCTAAGGTTTACCTTTGGCTGGCACCATTTCCAAATCATTCTGCAATAGTGGAACCCTTGTGTAGTGTTCTTCCAGAGAGCCCTATCTTGGCAGACGAGCAGAACAACAGCAAAGTATCATGTGTATATTCTTCGGGGTGATACAGAGAAGTAAGACTTGGAGTAGGTGCAGAAATAGCTGAAGAAGACCAGCTCAATGGATGATGGACAAAATCAAAAGATAATCCTTCGCACAGGATCTTCAAGACCTCCACTGCTCTTAAGTGACAGAATCAAAACACTGGTACCAAGCTGAGGGTATATTTCATGTTGCAACTTCCCTGCCTGGCACTTCTTGAATTCCTTCTGGGAAACTCTGGACAGAAATACGTATTTCTGTACAATGGAGCATGAACACACTGATCCCCCAGGCCCTAGACAGGAACCTACAGAATGTTCATTTCCAAAGGCTTGGAACCATTTCTCCAGCTGAGCTGCAAAACATCCTGTAATCCCAGACATAGAAGAGACAGACTGGATAGATCTACTTTTTGCCTTAAATAGTTAGAAGATATCATTTTACTACACCCTTTTCCTGGGCAGGATGATGGGAAAGGAAGAACTTTTGCTTTTACAGTTTGAGCAAAATATGAGAGAAGAAAAAGGACTGCAAGGGAACTAGATTGGAGAGGAGGGAAGGAATCATGTTTGTCACTGTCACAGAGCCACCAAAGCCATGCCGTACAAGCTCCCTAAACTTCACTCGTCTGATGATGTTCCTGAGAATATACAAGAGGTCATATCCTTGTGCATAGGGTGCCATTTTGAAAGTTACAACACAACACCTAGCTGAGTAGGAGGAGGCAGTGGGGGAGAGGCTGTATATGTGGATGTCTGTCAGGACCACATTTCCTTAGGAGTTGTCCACCCACCTGTCATTGCTGCAAAATGTACATACCGCAATTAGGCATCAATGAGCCAAGTTGTGATCTAGTTTGTTGCCAAAAGGAAGACTTAACAGCTTCTCTCATTTTATAATTGTACTGACACGGGGAGCCTCTTGCTTGAACAGCCAGCTCTGACCATGCAAATGTGGGTGCAGTGAAAGGGTAATGCAGTTCTAGAAGTTCTTCTCCCTTTTCATGCACCATCTGTCCCTTTTCTACCAAAGGCTGCCCACTGTTATACAGTATATATACCCTAGGCAAAACATGTTTTCCCTCCCATTAATGGTTAAGGCTATCACTGAAGCTGGGTTACTGCTCTAGACTGGAGTTGTAAACTGAGAAACATTTCCCAGGAGGCCTCTGGCAAGGATGGTGTGGCAAGAATGGACTACAGTATAGGCCACTAGGACAGCCAGATAGTTTGCTTGCCTAACATAGCTAAGATGTGATGCATTTTCTGTCTTTTCCTCCAGATGCTTACCTAAGGGAAGGGATTGTTTAGAGAAACCACCTCTTGTATCTTCCTCATTTAGAGTGACGAATATTGTGATGTATCAGCGGCTCTATCAGTGGCTGGTTTATATTATCCTTTTCTAGATGTATATATAGCTCAATATAGATTATTAAAGCATATCAGAAAGTGATCATGTATAATAGGCTGATTTTAAGCCAATGATCACACTGAAAAGCTTTGTTTTCTAATGTCTCAAAACTTACAATTTCCTGACCTTTCGTAGATTGGCATCAGTAAGCTGGAGGTATAAGTCTTTTTCCTCTTACTGAACCACTAAGCCAGCTAGTCTCTTGACCTTACTTGGATTTGCACCAGTGGCATCGAGAAAAAATGTTCTGAATTTCATTAATGATTCATTAAGCCAGCTACTTCATGACTTCAGCTGGATCTGTACCAATGGCATACAGTTGAATAACTGTGTCCCACTGCGGATCCAGCTAGCCAACCTATTCAACATAAATATAATAGAGTTAAGAAATTAAATTTATCCCCAAAAATTCAGACCTATCTGATAACAAAATTACAGCAATGATTTGGACACCTATTGTCCAACGAAACTGGACACCTTTTCAAAATATTTTTAAGTATGTTGCCCTGATAACTTTCAATAAGTTTGTAAATCATCCTTGCCCACACTGTAATCAGTTGAACAAAATGGTATCTTCCCTTAGTCTCATTAAACTCTCTCCTGTTTTCTTCATCAAGATTTCTGTAGGTAACTAAACATTTCTTCCTGTACACTCAAACTATTTCACCTAAATGAGTCACTAAAATACGCCACTCTACAACATTCAGGATAAAAGGAGAAAGTCTACTATGTCAGCCTGTAGACTTCATGGAATAAAATGGCTGGAAGAGACAGCTTAATAAGAAAGCAGTACTTTCTGGCACAGTACCAACTGGCACGCAAGGTAATGTAAAAATGTACTGGCCATTTCATGAGAGGTTATTAAGCTGAGTTATAATTTAGAACTGACATGACCAGAACAAAACGTGACTAGCGGTTGTACATTGACTTTGATGAGGAAAATCTGTTATTCTCTGGACAGTCAACATGAACTCCGATATAGACTGGGACCATATTTTCTAGAATGGCTCTTTGTAGTAATAGGTTTGTTGACACACCATACACTCTTCTCTCTGTTTGCTTATTCTGATGAAAACCTGACTGCAGAAAGTCATGCTGTTTACAACCTTCTCTTGAGCTATTATGGACTGCCATTATAGTAACAATCTAGTTTACAAGGACTTTTATACCAAAGCAAAAAACCCATCATATAGAACTGAGCTTCTCCTTGACTCAATCTTTTAAAATATTTGTAAACTTATATTATTTCATTACATTCATACAATCCTTTAGTACATTCTGTACAAGAAAACCCAAACAAATCCCACTACTGGGCATTTACAAGTCAGGAAATACTAAAACTAATGTTGCCAGTGAAATTTTAATTTTGCCCCTCCTCCTTACCATCCACAAGAGCAACAAATCAACAAGCTACACAGGACGTTGTGAGATGGTCTGAATAAACAATACTGTTTTTAATGTAGGGTGTGAGAATCCTCTGCAGGAAGCTACAAAATGTCAAGTTACTTGCCTGTATTTCAGATAATTTCAGATATGTTAAAGAAAAAATCTTTTTGCTTTGTCTACAGCAGAATATTCAACACGCAGCGACTGAACCCATGAGGGAACAGCAGCATGAGCACCAGTGATGCAGTATATCTTCAGTAACCATGCTGTTTTGGGTTCAGGCTTACACCCACCCACATATGTTGTATTATACCATTGCATAACCAGTGATCTCTGGAGCCTGATTTCTCAGTCGCTATGGCTGCACACACAATTGCTCTGCCAATATAAAAATACTGGTATCATATGCTGATGCACCATCCCACCAAAGTGCTACTAGTGTGACTTTCCCCATTACATATGATATTTCTTCAGGCCTTTGTTTTTGCACTAGTAATCCAGCTAAGAAAGTTATATGCAAAAGAGGAAACTCCTGGTATGATTCATTAATGTCTATGCAAATTACAAATGCTTTCAATAATTGCTTGTTAGTACACAGTCAAAAGGGGAATAATCCACTGTCTGCTATCTGCTATTTCCAAGGCAGTATTGAAATCGCACTATGAATATCTGAAAATATAAAAATAAGCTAGAGTCAGAGGGCTTGAACTTTTACCATGGGTTATCATTTGCAGTTGATCATGTTACTCTTAAATGTGGAAGACACCTCTCTGCCTGTGTATTTGTGGAAAATGATTATTTGTTTCCAGTTTCCCAGACCATATACTGGAAAGCACAACAAAGTATGCTAAAGATACAGCATTGCTTTATCTTAAAGGCTGTGTAACAAAAGTTTTAAATCTCTGAAATGCTAGAGTCAAGGGGATGGAGGATGACTTCTTTCATGGCATCAATCTGTTCTTGTGTATCCCCTGAATATAGCCTGGTCAAACAGAATGATGAAAACATCATGATAGGGAAAGCTTCAAAGAATGGTCTCTTTAATCATATGTGTTATGCCTTGATTTATCTAACATATATATACCTTTGCTGAATATTTCTAAATCATATTTATTAATTCAGCAGGTTGTCTACTTCTTACTGGTTAAATGTAAATCTCATCTTAATGAGTCAGTATGTAAGTATTATTACTGCAGTTATACCATTAATATAAATTATTACACCATTAATATCATAATATAACCTGCATTTCATTACCAACCTAAACAGTTCCATCAAGCAATCTTAATGTTCTAACCTAACAGAAATATCACGTCTCTGTTTTTTAGTACAGCCCTTTTGGATAGTAGGGTAATAGTAGGGTAATAGCTCTATGTCAACATACTTACATTCAGTTTGTTTAGGCTGAGCAAACTCTTCTGGTTTATATTTTGTCTATTAATATTTCTGCAAAGGTTAAAATAATCTCAACACTGTAGGACCAACTCAGATCAAAGGAAACTTTATGGGATGGGACAGGATGGGAAGAGGCCATGAAGGATTGCAAAAACACCTCGCTGAGCCATAGGGATTTTGGAATTGTTAGAAAACTGAGGATTTTTGGATCCCTCTGTATTTTGTTCCATCCTTTGTTAAAATCCTTGCTATCTATCTTCTTCCATTATTAGAGAGCTGAAGAACTGAACTGTTAACCCAGTGTAATCAGAAGACTAAAACTTCTTTGGATTCTGGAGACAAAAAGCAACTTCGCTATGAGGTCAAATGACGTGAAAAGACTGAATGTATCTAGAAAGAGTGATTGATCAATAGTTTCATGAATGGTTATGCCAAACTATATCTGCACTTTTGCTGAAAAGGGAAATCCCGACATCTTTTTGTCTCTTAATATATTTTGCTACCTGTTCCCTAGTGCTGGCACCAGTGCTTGCATGGCAATGCAGTCATCTGGATGAAGGAGCTGCTCCAGATAAAAAATATCACTATGTAAAAAAAAAGTATTTGTCTTCAGTGGCATATTAAGTCATATTAAACTGATGATGAAAATAGATTTGGAGAGACTGGGATTCACAAGGTGAATCTGATGAGCTTGTCGATCAGATAAAAGAGCTGGGGTTTTTGGTGGATTAATTTTTTGTTGGATCAGAGAACCCAGCTGACTCCTCCTGTGGCTGCCTCACTCCTAACAAAGTGTTGTGAGTCACAGGACCGGAGGCAGGAAGGACCAGAGCCAGCTCCTTGCCAGCAGCCCAGAGGTACCCCTGTTGAGGTGTAACATGAAATTGCATCCTGAAGAGAGAGTGCTGCAGGGTGCCAAATGGCAGCTAAAGCGCATGGGTTTCACAACCAAACGCAGAAGCCTCCGCGCGCAGCCAGGAGCCTCGCGGGGACCAGGGGTGACAGGAGGCCTGCCCGACTGTTGGCCAGGCAACCGCACAGGCGGTGATGGGGAATGAACAGCGCTGGCACTGCTGTGGGCCAGGTGAAGCGGCCCTTTTTCAACAGCTGATGGGGAGAACCACTTTCGCATGCAAGCCGCGTGTTTTCAGTGTGCAGCTTTTGAGCTGAAACCCTTACGCTGCGGAAGCGCATCTTCCTGCCAGGAGTTCGTAAGGAAAGCTCAGGCTTTTCAAGCCCACCTTATGAGTGACGGAGGGGCAGACCGAGCATTTTGAACTTTCCAGGGCAGTCAGGAACATAAACTCACGGGAGAGACGGTGCTGCTGCGCTTTTGGGAAATAGGGCCCATGACTAAGTGCCAAACCGAGCCCGCAGCTCGCTGACAGGGGACGGCTCTGCGGTGGCCCGCCGGCCCTCGGGGATGTCGGCGCTGTACGAGCGCGGCAGCTCCCGGGCCGGGCCGCACAAACGGGCTGTTTCACCCCCGGCCCGGCGGCCAGCGGGGCAGGCCAAGCCCCGGGACAGCGCTGCGCCCCGGCCTGGCCCGGCCCGGCCCCCGGTGCTGCGAGGCGGCGCCCCCGCCCCTCGGGGCACGCTCCAGGCGTCACGCGCGCCCGCCGATAGACGGCAGGCCCGGCGCTCTCGGCACTAGATTGGTGCTGCCTGGGCCGCGCGCAGCACGCTCGTCTCGCGCTCACTGGCTTGCTCGCTCGCTCGCCCGCCGCGCGGCGCCGCGCCCGCTTCCCCTCCGCGCCGTTATAACCGCCGGCCCAGGCGCGCGCGCTCGCCTCTCCCCTCCGCGGGCAGGCCCCGCCCCTCCCGGCCCCTCCCCCTCCCCCTCCCCCCCCTCTGCGCTCGCGCCGCGCTCGCGCTCCTGCCCCCCTCCCCCCGCTCGGCTCCCTGTCAGTGCGGTGCTGCGCTGGGAAACATGGCGTCGGAGGGGATGATTTTAACGAACCACGACCACCAAATCCGCGTCGGGGTCCTCACAGGTAACGGCGGCGGCGAGAGCCGGGCTGGGGGAGGTGGGGCGAGGCGGGAGGCGGGAGGCGGCCGCGGTCGGTGCGCGCCGTCAGGCCGCCCCGCGCCGTGCCTCGGCGGCCGTCTCCCGTGGCGCCGCCGCCGCCGCTGCGCAGGAAGCAGCAGCTCGGCCGCGCGCGCGGAGCCGAGGCCTCGGCCGGGGCCGGGGCTGGGGACGTGGGGGCGGCGCTCCGGCCGCCGGCGGCGCGGCGGGGAGCGTGTGCGCGAGGCCGGGCGGCTTTGGGCGCCGCCGCCGCGGGCGGGCGAGCGGGCTGCTCGGCGCTGCAGCCCGGGGGACTGGCCCGGCAAGGAGCCGCTGGGAGGGGAAGGGGGGCGGTGGGGGGAGACGGGGCACGGAGGGGCGGCCGCGCTTCCGCCAAACGTGGCGGAGGTGCGAGTGCGAAGGTGCTTGGGAAGAGAGCCCGCGGCCGGCGCGGTTTGCGGGCCGGCGGGAGCCGGGCCTGCTGTCCCCGGCGGCGGCGGGAGGCCGCCTGAGGCTCCCTGCCCCGGGGGATGTCTTTGAGCGCGGCACGCTCCGCGCCGGAGACACCTTTGGGATGACTCCTTCCCCTCCCCTTCTTGTCCTCTGCTTTCGGGAGGGGATTTATGCGTGTGTGTGGATTTTGTTGGGGGGGGGGGGGAGGAGGGCATATATGCTGCTGCTGCTCATAGCGCATGGATGATCCTTTAATAAACCCATGACACATGACATGCGATTGTTGCAAAGAATAGTTCCCAGAGCCGTAGTCGGTATGTGCGTTGCAGGCGTCGGGGTTTCTTCGCCTTTTGGGAGGCTGTGGGGTTATTCCGATGTGTCGTGGAGATTGGCACTCCAGCGTAAGCGAGGTACGCCCAGAAATGAAGCCTCGAGGGATCCGAGCGCTTAAGAGGCGTAAATAGGGATTATGGTGAAGGGTGAGAGATTCCAGTGAAATCTTTGCACGTCAAGCTCGGCAGCTTGTATCAGGAGCCTGGGAACACGCTGCTTTTAACGGAGAGCAGTGTTGTGAGCACATTTAGGAGTCAGAAGGTGCTGGGGGTGAAAGGGGGATACGTTCGCTGGGGAGGGAGCATGGAGTCAATCAGGAAGTTATCTGTTAAACGCCGTGAAGGCCGGCCGGCTCGCCCCCGTCCCTTTGGGAGCGGGTCGCGTTTCCCTGCGCTCCCGCCGCGGCGGCTCGTGACCGGCCGTTGGGCCCGGCCGCGCCGCGGGGGAGGGGCGCGAGCGCGCGGCGGCGCGGGAAGCCCCCGGGCGCGGCGTGCGCTGTTCCGCTGCCTGGTGCTGAACCTGCGGCGCGGCCGCCGCCGGGAGCGGGAGGCGGCTACAGCTGGGACGGGAGCTTAGCCTTTTCTGCAGAGCGGTTCCCTGCGAGATTACCGTCGCGATAAACCTCTAGAAAACAACGGTGTAACAGAAATGTAAATCCGTGGCATTGCCTTCAAATGTCAGGCAGTCATATTCTTAATAAAGACAGAGCAGGTTTGAAAAGGTGTGAAAGTTAAATTGGAAGAGTTTGTACCTTTTGTTCCTGAAAGCTAGGACATGCATGCAATTGCATATTGTAAAAGTTAAAGTGATGAGGAGGTGTCTGCTAACAGAAGACTCTTTGCATATTTTTTACAACTGTCTTGGTTGTCTGTCTTGGGTTATTATTCTCTGTTGATCAGCAAGTTGTAACAATTTTTACTTGTACATGTTCCCAGAATGCAGCACCAGATATATGTGGTATTACAATCATTTTAGCAAAGCCTGAGTTCCACAGTGGATTCAGATAATCATTCAGAATATGTAGGTTTATATTTTGTACTATAAATTGTTTGAACACTGTTAAACACTTATACCTTTATATCAAAAATTGTAACTCCATCAAGAAGAGTGTGTGGCCTACTTTGTTTGTTTGTTTTTTTTTTTAAAGGAAAAACAGAAGACTTGAACCAATGGAACAGTGTTAGCCCTTTTCCCCCCCTTAATGCCATTTTTTTGATTTACAAGATGAAAAATTATGCGAAGAATGCCCCCCCCGTTATGATAGGGGACACTTAGGTTTCTAACAGTTTCAGTAGCCCCTTTTTGTCTAGCCAGCGTATGTTCATAGGCATGGAATCAGTTTTATATAAATGTGTTACTTAAAAATAATATCCTTGGCCAAACGTCATTGTTTTCTGTCTGGCTCTTCCCTTAGCCCCTGAAAGAGAATATTTGCACTTTGAGGGTTTTGACTCCCTAGTTGTTTCTCTAGTGTTTCCAGCTGTGGAAAGATAGTAAACAGAGTTCAGTCTTCTGAATTTTTCTCATAAAAATGAATTAATAATTGCTTCTTGGCTAATTTATGAAAGAATAGGTGTAGAAAGGGGAAAGTTTGGTATAAGCACTATTTTTTTGGTTTAATCATTTAGACTAGTTCAGTGATCAGAAATTAGATAACTAATATAACATTTTTTCCTTTATCTTTTGTAATTAAGAAAGATCATAGCCATATATTTGTTTTGCTATCAATTTATTCATGTGGGCTTGTCAGCATAGGCATACACATTTATATTCTTATCAGTCTCAATGTACTCAGTTTACAAAATATCATTATTGCAGTTTATGGTAGTATTCAGATGGAATTTAAATTTACTGTAGATTTAACTCCTTTTACTTAATTTGGAATTAAAGTAAGTTGTGTGTTCTTTTTTTTAATGAGGATATTAATGAATTATATGGGGGGTCGTTAGCTTTGCCTGCTGTCAAGACTGAGGATGGCTCTAGAGTATATTGGTAATATGAAGTGAATAGTATTTGTTATGTAGCTTAGATTTCAGTGCATTCTGGTACTTTTTTTGAATAACTTACTGCAATTGGTTTTGCTTATAGTAGACCTTTGCATTTGTGTTTATACTGCTAGAGTTTCCTGTTTATAAATGAATGATTATTTCTTCAGTTGTGGCAAATTAAGACAGACATAACAGATTAGAAAAACAGAAAAAATAAAAAGTTTGTTTACTGTTTTACCAAACTCACGTTTTGTGTTTAAACACAAAATTATGCAAAATGCAGCACTTTTTTTCTTTTTTAAAGATACTTGTTGTTATCTCTTATATCCAACCTGTAAAAGTCTTTTAGTTTTTGAATTAATGAGAAAAATGAGGTCCATAGTTAGATGTTGTCTCACAGTGAAATAACAGTTTTCCTCAAATCTGGAAAGTACATTATAATATACAGCATCTGCTGACTTGCAGATGTCATTCATGTTTATTTCTGAGTCTCTATACAGAAAATTGTAGCGTTAAACTTACTTACTGAAATATGAAGAAATATAAACAATAAGATTAATAAACAGTGAAACTTGTTGTAAACTAGAGCATTGTCTTATGCGAATAGAAAATCTCACTAGTTCATGGGTAGAAAATTGAGTCTTTGTGCATAATCATTTTAAGACATTCTGCAACATGTGAAAAGAATGAGACCATGAAAATACTGTATTTAGTCCCAGTGTTTAGTGGAGGGTTCAGTTTAAAGATACTGTTGACTTAAGTTCCAAAATTCAGTTTTCTTCCTTCTACCATTGACATCTAGTGCAGACACATGAACTAATAATAAATCTTTACTGTTATGCTGTCATGAGGTTACCTCCATGCTAAAATACACTTTAAAAGGACCCTTATACTAACTGTCTGATTGGGAGATTTTTTTGATTGGGGAATGAGCTAGCATAGTTAGACTGACAATGGCTTAAGCTTTGTTATTTAGTATTCCAGGTATCTTCCTTATAAAAAACAAAAACACAATTACGGAGAAGATAAAAGGGGAAAAATGAAGAAAAACATCTGATTTTCTGCTAAAGTTTGCATTGTGTGCATGCTTTCTCTCTGCAGTGTTGTGCACCAGTGCATTCTTAGCAAAATATGGATGTTCATATGGAACTATTCTCCTTTCCCTCTTCTTCTCTCCCTTCCCACCCAAGCCTTTCATGTTTGGGAAGTCTCTCACAGGATGCTTGTTAATTAGTTACTGTTGGTGTCAGGATATTGAACCTGGATGAGTAAGTACAAAGTTTCGTAATACTGCAATTGGCTAGAAAAGGAAAGAAAATAATGTGTGCGGTGCCCAGAGATGGATCAATATTAGGCCATCCTTCACTGATGTTGACATTGGTAGAAGTCATAATCTGTGACCTTTCTTTTTAGGTGAGGGACTAAGTGGGTCTAGAGACTTTTTTTCAAATAGCATTTGAGCTTTTGAGATCAGTTTTGAGGACAGCAGTAGTTAAAGAAGCAAACTTTACCACCAATCTTGCCACTGTTACCATTTGCTACGATCCTTAGACCGTTTCATTTTGAGAAAAATCTTGTCTAGAACCATCCAGAGAGACCTAAATGGTATTGCCATCTCAACTGGCCTGATGGAAAGAGACTGGTTCTGGCTCTTCTGTTTTGTGCCTTTTCTTCTCTAGCCTCATTTTCTTTTTTTTTAACCTCTCTTGTTTTTTTTTCAGTAAAAATCTAATATACCTGGTTAAAACTTGATGTTTTGTTACACTGAAGTATCAGTGACCAGAGGATGGTTAGAATCAAGGTTTTTTTCAGCATATTCCTGATTGATAGAAATTTGTCAAACTTGGGCTGGCTAATAAAATGTTATTCTCTGTTTGTCTTCTCTTGAAGTAGGTCTGCAAGAATCATCACCAGACAAACAGCATTTTCTGTCTTTGCTCCTCTTTTTGTATTGTTTTTATTTGTTTTACAAAAAACAATCTCAGACTCATTTTCTTTTTAAGCGAAGTTTTGCCATCTTTAGTATTGTTTTAAAGTTGGTGAAACAGCTTTTCCCTCATGAAACTTTTTTACAGTGTAAGGGAGTAAAAGGTTTTGGCAAAATGCAGCCCTTCACTAATGATTTATTTTTCAGGTACCTTATTCTTCCTTTTTTCCCCCCTGCCTTTAAGTAAAGATTGAAACCTTTCGAATGACAGTTACTGCTATGGGACTATGCAACAAAGCAGACAAAGATTTGTAAATGCCAAAGCTCAGACCTTGTTTGACTTCAGATCTCTTAATATTGTAATGTCAAAGATTACATCAACATCTTCAGGTGTGCTAGCCCATTTAGTCCATCAAGATAGCACAACACATATATATTATATCTGAATTTATTACTTTGAAGCAATCATTCTTCTCAGATAGTCAGAGTGCTGTCTACTTGAGAACTCCTTTCAAACAAGAAGATTATCTGAACAGGTCTGAAGTTCACTGATGTAAATGTTTTGTAAAAATTGTCTTTAAAAAAACATGGGTAACGAAATATTTAGGATGTCATTATTGGTTGGTCAGTCTATTTAGAAACAAGTATGCTGTTGGTTCTCAGACCAAAAATTCATTTGCCCCTCTTTTGCTATATGGGTAGCTTCTCACAACTTTCCTCTAAGACTCTTCACTTAGTGTGCCATTTGCAAGATACCTTCTCAGTGATGATGTTATGCACAGTTCAGAAATGCATTAGAAATTATGGTAAACTTTCTCACAGAGGTGTAGGTGGGAGAGTAAGGACTGGCCTTAAGTTTGCGAGGACTTATTGTCAAATTACTTTGCTTGTCTAAATTCGTCTCAAAAACTACGTCTTGGGGGGCATCTTTGAAACATGGATTCAAGTCATCAGCTGTTCTTAGGAGCCTCAGTTTTCTTCCAGAAGCTTAGTTAGGCAAGTCAATTGTAGACATACAGAAATACCATACTTCAATTAAGAGTAGAATGTTCTAGAGTGTGAGCAACATTCATTTTCATCTTTCCTAAGTGTAAAGCTGTCATAATGTTGTTTATCCGTAGTAACTGAGAGATCTCCCTCTCTGCCATTTATAGCACTAAGTCTTCACAAAAACATTTCTTTCTGATTTTTGATATGGTTATGATGATAAGCATTTATCTTTATTCATTGTGATCCATACCATTGTCCATTTTCCTTTTTATAAATTGATATGGCTAAATAGGACCTTTACCTTTTATGTAGTTAAACAGGAAGAAAGTCCTGGATATATTTTTCTGTTTTGCTTTGTTTTTTAAAATGCAGCGTGGAAAAAATGGGTGATTGGAATCTCATGGGTAAAGCAGACTCTTTTATTTACGGTTTATTTTGCTTGCTATGATGCTATTTTTTTGAATTGGAAGAAGCGGAGTCACTAAAGTTATTTCCCTATTATACACAGATTTTTTTTTTTTAATGAATACTTTTATAGGCAAGTCCATTAGTTTAAAGGTTTATTTATCCCTCCAGAGTAGGGGTGAGAAGTCATGTCTAGTCAGTGTTTCTTGATTTGAATTTCACTTACCCAAATACATAGCTGAAAGACTCCCATCTTCCCCCAAACATATCTGTAGTTCGTATTTGACAGTGCAGCACTTGTCCAAAATATTATTCTTTCCTTTACTTTCCTGGGTTTATATTTGTTTCCTTTTCAGTAAAGCAAAAAAAAACTTAGTTTCTGTGTGTACTCACCTTAAAAATTGGTGCTGTTTTTCAAGTGTGGACTTTGAGAACTAACTTAGTTCTGGGACAACTTTGAATTGGTATGTTGGTCTCTCTAACTGGGTGACAGCAGAATATGTGATCATCAGTCCGTACTTTGGAGTGTCTGGCATACAAAAGCCTGACGGACAGGTACAGAGTGTCTCAGCCTTAATGTTGATTTAGCCTTTTTTTGTCCTTTCAGATAAGAGAGTATTGCATCTTTCGTTGAGAGGTGTTTTTGTATAATATTAGCATTTCACCCATAACTTTTCTAACATTGTTTCAAATGACCTTAGAAATAAATTAAAAAAAAAAATTAAATCTGAGAATATCTATCTTGAAATTTATGAAATGGTGAAAAAGTCCTTTGCTTCTGTATTTAGGTGTTCAGTAAGGAGTGTTTTTCTTCACAAACATCTTACTTAGCTGTACCTAATTAGGCATTGCCAATCCATCTTAAAGGGTTATGCTCTTCCTTACTGTAGACTTAAACTTGCCTTAGAAGTGGCCCTGTGTTAGGAGAGTACTGTGAGCTGGAAGCACATTTGTGTGCACACAAGGAGGCATCTGAATGTGGCCACTTCCTGAAAATGTGGCCATTACCTCTCAGTCCTGGTAATCTGGCTGGTGGCAGCCACCTGATGTGCCAGAGGTGCACTCCTGGGAGTTCAGAGTCAGCAGAACATATCCTGTGTGGGATGTGGGTAAGCTGGCTACCATCCGTACTTTTACTTCTGTCTGGAAACTACTGGTGTTACTGCAGAGAGGAAAACATGCAAGCCAACTTCTCTTTCAACCTGTGTAAATAATGATTCTTCCTGTTCCACCAAACCATCCTCGCAGAAGGGGAGAAGAAAAGGAGCCAAATAGGTTAGAGAGTGCTAGTGAGCAGACAAGTGAGAATATGCGGTTTTAATGTAAGTTTTAATAAAGTTCTGTGACTTCACTAGCATTTGAGAGCAGCATTTACTGATATTTTATATTTTTCATGAATGACTTCTCAAATGAAAATACCTCTTTTGAGAAAAGAGTTGTACGTATGTAGATTTCTTCCATATGAAATAATGAATAGTCCTGTTTGCAAAAGGAACTATCAATGTTTATTTGTCCCCTTCTCCTCTGTATTTTTCAAGGGTTATTTTCCCTTTTACCTCTCATCTGCTGCCCACTTACCTCTCTCCATTTATCTTTATGTCATTCCTACTTAATGCAACATGATTTGGATCAGCTGATTCACACATATACTTTAAATACTTTAAAAGCTTGTTTAACAAACAGAAGTTTGTTGTGAAGTGCTTTTGTGATGTGAAAGTGAAGATTTTCTCTGTTTTATTTTTCTGTCATTCAAGCTGAAAAAAATTTTTTTGACTATATAGAAAAATACTTTTTCTTATTCAAATGATTGAAACAGTTTTGCTGAAAGGTTTTTTGAAAGTTTTCAACTGTTTAGATGAGCAAGCATAGTTTTTGTTGTCTGTGATTTATGAGATTGATACTGTGTAACTGGAGGACATGATAACTAAAAATGAGAACAAATTTTAGTTCTTGTTAGGTCTGGATGTTTGGATTAAATATATCATTTGCATTGTGTTCCTACATGTATTTATAGTTATGTAGCTCTTTACCTGTTGTATTGAAATGGTCTTATATAGGTACAGTCTCGCTTATGGCAGAATATTTCTTGAAAGCTTAGCAGAATCTCTGAAAAAGCTGTTCTTGGACAATAGAAAAGTAACGGACAATTGTATGGGAAATGAGAAGGCAGCAGACTTTTATATTTGGGATTTTTTATATAACAGAAGAGCATAACTTTTTGGATTTTTTTAATCATAAAAGCAATTGAGAATAGGAAGTTGAAGTTTACAGGAAATAGCAATGCCATTAAAAATGTGCTTGAAAAAACAGGCTTAGTTAGGTAGTCATCTTAAGAAATCTCATTCTGCGAGAGATGTGTATGTGATGTGTTTTGTTTACTTGTTTTGTTTTCTTGTTAATTTTACAAGGCTTATTTTATGCCTTAGCTGTCAAGTGGAAAAAAATTAGTATAAAGCCCTAAGAATCATCTTCTGTGTACATTTTGCAAAATCCTGCAAAACAGGGCTCCGTCCCACCATTACAAGGTGGGTGAATGGTATTTTGTAAGAAGTGCAATGCATTGCATGTTCCTAGTAGTAGGAGATAAATGGCAAAACTTCCACTGGCTGATTTCAGTGATTTAGTGAATAGCTATGTGTTACAAAATCTATTTTTGAGCAGGAAAGTGTTTTTTGATGTATGCCAAGACCTGGAACAACTGACTCAATGTCAATTTATCTCTGTATGCAAGTTAGTTACCTAGAAGAGCAATCTTTAATATTTGTAATGCGTTATATTTAATATTGTTATGTACTTAACATACAAATTATATTAGTAGAGCATATAATAATATATTGACTATGAAGTGCGGTATGCTTATTAAAGATTGCAACTGTAGAAATACTTGTTTCTTAAAGAGGCATTTTTTCCAATTCTAGTTGAATTGTATCACTTAATTATATAGTAGAGCAAAGAAGCTGAATGCATGTGGACCTTGAACTTTAGTGTATTTTGGGCTTTTGAGTACTTAATGTTTCTTCTTGGAATTCTTATACATTTTCTCTGTTGTACTGTATATTGCGGGGAAGTTAAATTCTATGTGGAAATATTTTTCAGTTGAAAAATTTGTCTCATATTTATTTTGACAATTGAATAATATGAGTTAATCAAATGGATGAACCAAATAGTGGATAAAAAAAAACAAGGCACGTAAAACTGTAATGTAGCATTTCAAGGCGATTCAATGAAATGTTTGTATATTAATATATATAGAACTCTCATGAAGGATGCCTGTTTTCAAGGTTTTCATAAAACGTAGATAATATACTGTGCATGCTTTACCTTGTTCAATGTTTGTGGAAAGTGGCATCTTGTTTTGAAACTTGACAGTTTAGCTGCAAAGAGGAAGGAGGACAGTTGAAAAATAAAACATTTCTTTTTCAATATAATTTGCTAATAATATTGTCATACCAGGCAAACATATTAATTTAAAATGAAGTATTATCATGTGAAGACAAAATATTTTACTTAGTAGTAGGCAGTAATTTGTTGTCTAGGTGAGGATTTGTTGACTTCATATTGTACCATCTAAAATTACCTGGCCCCTGATCTTGGTTCAGGCTCTTGGTTATTACCCAGTGTAAATGTTTCATAAAAAGTATTTGATTACTTGATACACGGGAGGCCTATTTTTGCTTCCTTTTCAGCTGATGAGTCTTTCTTATGTTCTGAATAAAGGAGAGTTGCAACTTATGTTGGTAGTGTTAAAACCTAAACCTAGGAAGTGATAATCTTTATACCCTATTTCCTCTATATTAAATGTGACTTTGAAACCTCAGAGTGGGAAATTTAGGTATGTGGTGTTTTTTGTTTGTTTTGTTGTTTGAAACATATGTCGTGGGGGATTTAAATTCACACTGAAATCCTGAAGACCTGTAAACTTGCCCCACTCCTTGGACATTTGTGAGTTTTAAAAATACCAACTTGCAGAAGTATGTCTAGGTTGTACAGTTCAGGCTGCTACCATCTTTAGTAAAATCATCATGGCTTTTATGGTTGTGGTTGTCCAGAGAAGTATAGTGGGTAAGTAGCAATCAGCATGATATGCTATTGTTAGAAGGGTGAGGGCTGCTCCTAGTCACCTCTTTTCCTGCCTGTTTGGTTGCAGATATCTACATCTGTGTTGTGACTTGTTTCTAGGTGGTGGTGTTTCTGAGGAACAGGAAGAGCACTGTGGCCTACCTAAATGATGGAAGGTATTTACTAGGAAGCAAGGCTCTATTCAGAATTTTTCGTTTTATGGGAAGCTGTATGGATGAAGAACAATGTACATTTTGTAGGAATTAAAATGAATTGCTGAAAAGTATCCTGGTTCGGAAAGGAATGGTTCCTAGGATGCCTTGGTAAATGGCAGAGTAGGCAGAGATTGCTGTTAAACAAATAACATCCCCTTTTCTCCTTAGCAAGGTGCTAAGAAGTTGCTAGACCACTTGTGAAGGGGTTGATAGCAAGGCCTGGGATGAAATGTCACAAGTCTGTAAAGTCTTCACCCAGAAATTCTTGAAGATGCATTGAGATACCTGAGTATGGCAATAGGTATGATTTTGGAAAACCAGTACACTTCTACTGTGCTGTTTCTTATCCCTTCCTCAACTAGTTTTCTTGGGAATGCAAAGACAGACAGCCATAAAAGAGAAACTGCCGGTGTCAGGCAGCTATGTATCCTTTTCTGTAGTATTTTACAGTTACTTGCAAATCAGATATCTTAGGAAAGTCTGGGTGGCAGTATATGTTTCTGGAAAAAAAAATCCAGGAGTTCAAAGAGATAGTAATTAGGTTCCCACTAACATGGTTCTCTCCTACACTGAACGTTAGTGGTGTAGCAGTGTAGAGAGGTGTGAAGCCAGAGGGTTGCTATATGCTCCCTTTCAGAATCTTTACCTCAGAGAAAAATTGTGAGAAAGGGGCAAGATGCCTAAAAGGAAGTACATATCTGGAAAGAAAAAAGACTATTGTTTTCAGAACAAGCAGAAAAAAAGGAAGATGAATAGGAATAGGCACTTCCCACTTCTCTTTCAGCTTCATTTTTCCATTTTAGTTGTGTAAGCACTCCAGAGGAGACATTAAGGCCTAAAACAAGTAAGATGTCCTCAAAATCAGCTTCTTGGGAAAAGATGAGCCCTAGAGTAAGTATGCTGAGGAGGAGTGTTTTGAAACACATCTTTAAAAGGTAGTCCAGGGACTAAGTGTTTCTGTAGATAAACCTCAAAAAATACCAGAGATGCTGGAAAAAAGTGACAACAGATGCTAATTGGTGTAGCCCCCTCTGGTTAAAAAATCAGCACTGCTATTAAGCTCTGATTTCATCCTTAAAAATATGAAAAGTTAGAGAATATATAAGGACAAATGGTATATAAAGGTTTTTTGAATGTTTCTGTAATCTCCATCTTTTTCCTAGCATCATGATGTCATGAATTCCTGCTCAGATAATCACACTCATGATGTTCCTTTGGCTTGATAGTTGGATATAGTAAATCAGTGAAATGGAACTCCCTAGTTGCTAGGTTTAGCTGAATCTGTACAACATAGATGTCAAAATGAAAGTTCTACTTACTATAAAATACACTTGATGATAAGCGTTTTAATGATCCCTTCAATTGAACAGACTGAAAAGTCTGTGTGGAATTTCCTTCTCTCCCAATCTCCTGCTGGGAGAGATTCCAAATCATTCTATATGTGCCAACATTTCTGTTTGCATTTGTTTAGCAGAATTAAGGAAAGGAAGAAACCAAGAGGAGATACATGGAATAAACCAGAAGACATAAGAGGCTGTTGAGATCTTTGAAAGAAATCCTCTATTGTTTAGCTTTTTCAAGTAAATGGGCTGTCTGGCATGCTTCTTTGGAGAGAAGGCAAGGCACAGGGCTGTAAGAAGTTGGGAACAGTTATGTTAAAGGTATATACAATGTAAGTTGAGGATATTTAAACTACTACAGAATCTAATGATATTTTCATCCTTTTTTTAGGAATATGCCCTAGCCCACAGTAGGGAGCTAAGCAAAACCTTAATGTCTACTACCAGTTAAATTCCAGCAGAGTAAGAATTAAAATTCTTATTAGGGTCTTCAGTGTTTGGGACCTTCTGATCTGAAACTCTCAGGCTTTTTTCACTAAGCATCAAGGATCAAAATGGAAGCTCTAAAGTGCATGAAAAGAGCGACTGCTGAAAAATTTCTTATGTTCATTAAACTTGAAGGATGCTCACCTGCCTGTTTTTATGTCTTTATTCTAAAGGAGATAGCTCTAGTTTATGCACAGTGGTTTTGGTGCTTGACTTTTCTCTTTAGCTTGGCAATTGATCAAAGGTTATTAGTGAAAATACTAGTTGTTGTTTCACCATTATTTTGTCAGGAAAGGGTTCAAGTAGACTTTTTTTGAGTGCTCTGATGACCAGAACCTCTTTCTGGAAAAGGCATCTGAGGCAAATCTGTATATAGCATTAAACTGGGACATCATGGATTGTCAACATTAGAAAAATCTCTTAATTTCTTGATTGTGTCTTATATCTGATTGTTATGTGTAAGATGCTGTGAAGACTCACCATATCATAAGGGAGGTTTTAGGTATGAAATGATAACCATTTTCAGCATTTTTCCCCAGCATCAATTTCTGGTACTCTCCTCAATAATTTTAGCAAGCCTTCATGTTCAGATTATACTTAGTCGTCTTTGTTCTGCACTGAACAAGTATCTTCAGTTAAAAATGGTCTTCCTATACTTGCGGCTCTAGAAAGTAAATTTAACACTGTGTATGAAAAAATATGCAAACAAAAACCACTTTTAAATGAGTGGTTAGGATCTTATTAGCATCTAGAGAGTATCTAACAATTAGGATACATTCAGGAGCTTCCTCTATGTTTAAGATATTGTGAAAACATTAGCCCAGAACCATTTGACGCAATAGCAAAATATATATTGTAATTAATTCAAAGCATAAATTTAGACCTTAAACTGCTAGATGATAACATTTCAACTAGCAGCCATTTCAGTATCGTAGAAAAAACAGGCAGATGCAGAAATTCTTTATACTAGGATAATAGTGCTCTCTCAATTCTGCAGCCATAAATAGACTTTAAGTCTCTTGTTTAGTCCTCTGTCTGCATAGGTCTTTTAACTATAATTCAACAAGTTAAATTATCTTCTGTGGTTTCAGTCAATTTAAGCTAAGTCTATGTCAGCAAGTACTGCAGCCTGACAGCAGTTTTCTAAAACAAGATGCTTAGCACTGGTGACCCTGAATCCGCACTATTTGTGGTTCATGGTGCTTTACATCACATTAGCTCCAGTCCCATGGAGTGAACTCTGACTAATGGTTGGAGTGCATTGGGTGTACTCCTGGAGTACATCTCATTTAGGTTTGTCCAAAATGAATTCCGCTGTTGTGCTTCAATACTGCTCTGCAGTATGTTGATTGGGGACTATTGGGAGATAGGCTTGGAAAGTGCACTGCTGAACCAAACTGGAATACTAATCTATAGGCACACCATTAGCTATTTTTTGCCTCGACAGTATGGTGTGTGCCTCTGACAATTCTTGTTGCATGCCGGAGGTCTTCCAGTGGTCAGCACTGAGGAGACATTCCTAACCATGCATGGGAAGTGATACCAGACTGTTTCTCCACACTTTATGAGAGTGATGTGGGTGAGGGCATATCCTTTGGATACTCTGGAGAAAGGAGCTGAAGTACCTGAAGAGGTGTGAGAAATGTCTTTTGTTAACAAACCTTGAAATTATCCTTCACTTAAACTAGACTGAAGTAAAATTCAGTATAAAATAAAGGTTTTTTTGACAAATGTCCAAAATAAGCAACACAATTGCAAATTTTTATAAAAGGCATAGATGAAGAAATGATAGAAAAAGCACATTTACATTAATTTTTGATATTCATATAATATATGAAGAGCCACTCTGTGTATCCAGCTGAGTTGTCTATTAGGAAAATCCATGCCATATTTTGTCAGGGATTTTGTCTTCCTGCATTCCCTGCATCTCAAGCTGCATTTTTCAGAGAGAATATTTTCCTGGTGCAGGATGCAGTCTTCTGTAACTGATCACCTCCTTAGAGCCCTATAGGACTCTGTCCAGGTTTAATCTTTTCCCCCATGAAAATTTACCCATGGCTCTACCATCACTGCTGAGTGTTCACTCCCCTGCTGCACTGTGCTGGCATAACCTTTTGTATGGCTGTACAGTGAACCGGGCGGGGAACTGAAACAGCTGAAACTTAACCTAGCAAAAAGATGCTCCAGCTGAATCAATTGTGTGATCTAGTTCAGCACAGAACTATGCAAATACTTCTGCTCAATTAGGTGAATGGTGAGCAAGGCTGGCAATTTTTTACATTGCTAGTGTTCTTTACTAATTTTCCTTCCTTTTTCCCTCCTCCAAATGTATTTACTTCAATGGAGTTACATGATATAATTTAGCTTATCAGCCGACTTGTGGGAAGGGCATTGTTCTGCTTTTCTCTTGCTCCTGTTTGCAGCTGCAGAGCCATGCTTTCCTCTCGCAAACTGGCTCTACTGTGCCAAGTCTTACTGTGTGCAAACCAGTTTAACTTGCTAACCCAGCAGAAAACTTCTGTCTGTCTGTCTCTCTCTGTTAATTTTCTGCAGCGTGAACAAGTTGAATCAGCACAGTGTGGGATCCCCAGAGGGGCAGGATTGCACAGCTAGGATGGTAGGGGGAGGGGCAGGACTTTCTCCTTCTGGCCACAGCTCAAGCAGATCTAATCATGTGTTGTTTTTGCATGGTTCACCCTGATTAATTCGGAAGATGATAGTCTTGACATTCTTTTAATTAAGTTAAGTGTTGTCTCCTTTGCTGCAAGTGTTGCTTTGTCAGGCCAGGTACCCTCTCAATGGCCTTTACTAGCCTGACCTGGTTGACAAGCAAAGACACTGCCTCCACTTAATAGCACACAGGAAAAAGCACACTTAAGGGGGGTAAGGATTTTCCTGTTATAGGAAAATATTTTGAGGAGTGGTAGGCCAAGATATACTTTCCCGTTTTGTATGTGAACTTTTTTGATTCATGCAAATAGTAGCTAGGTGAACACGAAGGCTGTGCCAGACATTTGTGCTTAATGAAGAGCTAAGTATTTGGGAACTTGCATATGTTTGGGTAGCTAGGAAGGCTGAATATTAGAGTTCTGCAGTATTAAAATTGGGAAAAGGCAAACACTACATTAAGGATTCACAGACAAATAGGAAGATTGGGTCTGTGCTTTTTTAATATATTTATCAAAATTAGTCAAAAACCTCTAGCAATTATTTTCTGTAAATTACTGTCTTGGCTAGAGGATGCCTAATAAAGAGACCTAATTTGAAGACTATTTAAGAGTGACATCCTCTCTAATTTACTAACTTTAATTTTATTTCTGCTGTTAGAAATGTAGAAGCTCTAGTGCTTCAATGTGAGTGTGGATACTAGACACATATACTTCAAACTGTATCCCTTTGCCCAAAGTGGCACTTGCGTTTAGAATTATGGTGCAAGCAAAAGTGTGAATTTCTGTAAATGTAATAAATATTTATCATTTTCCCAGGACAGAAATGGTGCTAGGAATTTGCACACAAGAGAATGTTGTGTATATGCAGTGAAAACTTTCTTTCTTTTGAAGTATGCTAGGGGAAAGAAAATGTGTGTGTTTACACATATGTTTTATACACACATGAGTGCATGCACACACATGCATGCACACACATACATTATCCATTCCTGCCAGATCTCATTTGTCATCTGCTCTAAAGACTATAGATCTTTCAATCTAACATCTTACTTACATTAGGTATAATTTTTCTAAACATATCTTTATCAGTCAAATTAGCTAATATGCTGACTTTGAGGATGCTAACCTGACACGTGATAAGTAGTAGTTGACATGCTATTGACTTGTGTTTCTTTTGTGTGTGTGTGTGTGTGTGTGTGTGTGTGTGTGTGTGTGTGTGTGTGTGTGTACACCTCTCTATACACCAACTATTTGACATCTGCCTGCAAGATAATTTTCTAATTTCATTTTTGTCCTGCATACCTTCTTCACTGCTGACCTGAAAAGAATCATTGTCTTTCTCTTGGATGGACTGTTATCCATGTGATGGAGGTAATTGGAACAACCGGTCACAGGCATCAGCTAGTTGGGTAGGTTAGACTTTGGGTTTCTTGATATTCCCTTAAAAAGGGGGAGAGAATGGGCTGATGTAAGGAGGATGGATAGTTTAGTTGTATAATTGTGGTCAGTGGATCCCGTGTATTCATTTAAGGCCTTATTTTACTTAAAATCAGAAACCTGCAGGACCACGCATTTGTCAAATATTATACATTTCCACAGTCTCCATGGCTACTAATTATGTACCGACTGTGTTTTTTGTGTCCAGATACAGTGTTTGGAGATGAAGCTACCTAGCTAAACTGTTTTATGAGCTGCAAAGTAAGTGGCATCTTCAGCACTAAGTTAAATTTATAGTGAAAGTAAAGAGGAAATGTGGTTTAAAATAGTAGAAAATACTGAAATACTGTAGTCATGTAAAAAGCAATCCTAACGTTTAAAAAAACCCACTCCTTTTAGAAGCACAATTTAAAGATGCATAATAAAAATAGGATTTTGAGGGAACTGAGAGAAAAAGAAAATATATAGGAGACTGTTGATAATGACATTATATAAATGCAAAAGCATATAGTAAAGTGTAGCTTCTAGCAAAGAATGTAGAGACGGAGGTTATACAAATGAGGCATAAAAGATGTGAGTGGAAAGCGGGCTAGCTAAACAGGGAAGAAGATTTGTGTGCTTAATAATTATGAATCCATAAGTGTCTTCAAGCATCCCATCCATTCAGAAGATTTAAGACATCACTTAACAAGGGCAAAATTAGAAAACTGTTTTTATAAAAAGAATTGAGGAATAAACTGAATATGGCAAAAACTTGTAATCCTGGGTGTCTCCTTAAAAAAAAAAAAAAAAATTACTGAGCCTTATTCAAAATGTTGACAAATATTCAGTCCTTTAGCAATTATTTGTGATAAATTCATCTGTTATTCTGTTTTATGAATGGTGAAATTCATCCCACCTAGAGAAGTAGTCCTGTCCATGAGCTCTCTTGTATGCCAGCAAACGTGTTCATACAGCTCTATGGTGAACCAGGTTGGGAACTGATCCAGATGCAAATATTTTGCCAAGCTAGTTTTAAATCAGTTTCTCTGGGTTTACTATGTGTAAACGTTTGTGCCCGCAGAGTGGAGATGGAAGCAAGTTGCTGTAAGTAGAAAGAAGATATGACTGTTTCTTTTAGTAATGACGCATGAGAAAAATTGGTCTTTGACCAAGGCAGTAGCTCCCGTATTTTTAGGGAATAAACTGTTGTCAAGCCCTCAAAACTTGTATTATTACTGCAGTGCACTTTCATTTAGTCGCTTCAATTGGAAAAGCCAGAAATTGTGATCTTGATCTAATTTGTCATAAAAGAGTACATCTCATAGCCTCGTGCACCACCCGTAGTCCACTGATTGCGATTTGAGAGTCAGTAGCCTGAGGCTACATACAATGACCGAAAACTCAGTTGTCTTCCATTCACGTGATCATGCTCATGGAAGCATTTGTGTTTGCTTTTGAGATATTCCTCTTTCTTGGATACTAAATGATTGTCTTGCTGCTTTTCAAGTGATTGTACTACTTCTGGTGATGCCTAGTTGATTTCTGCATCAGCTTCAATCTTACTAGTTTCTTTTCTTCTTTCAGGAGGACATTAGATTCCACTAATTTTCGTGACTTTTCTTTATTAGCTTTTATTACAAAACTATTGGTTACCTACTGAGATTTGAGAGTTTGGTTATGGTTGTACTACAGCTGATGTGAAGAGAAAAAGTTCTTAAAAGAAGAAAAAGACTCCCAAGTTTTACAGCAGGTCCTCTGTCCCTTCCCCTCATCAGCTTTAAACAAAATACTTGAGCACACTGCTTTCTTAATGCTTGCAGGAGAATAAAGCATTAAATAATAAATTAGCTCTTCCTTTAATAATGATGGAAGATACAGAAGTAAGGCTAACATTCCTTTGCTGTCAGCTTCTTCTAGGTCTAATTTTTTATCTTTGCATTCAGTTTAAATTGTGCTAGCCAAATATTGAAAATGGCTTTTTTTGCCATTTATACATTGAAATTACTTTTCAGATATTATTTCTTTTCTTGCATAAGTCCAGCTCTTTGTGAATTAGACAAAGGCATACTTCCTTTGGGACTGACAGTAATATCTTTTGCCTGTAATTTGACAAGTTACACTGAAATCTTTCTTTTGTAAGTGTTACTTTTTTGTTTTCTTTTTTGTTTTTGTTTTTTCCTTTGGGTGTGTATCTTTATATAGAGCCTGTTGATCAAATATACCATATATCTTGCACAGATTGTTTTTGGTGTTAAGTGAAAAAGTCAACCTATTGGATGCAACCAGATCGAGGTAAATTGATAATGGCAAAAAGCTATTCTCCAGCTAAAATAAGCCTCTCTAGGTGCAGCCTACACTGGTCTATTCTGTCATCTTTAATTGACATTGTAAGTTCAAGTAGCACAGCCTCTCACACAGGAAAGCCCTTGCTTCTCAGAATACATTGTTTCATTGTTACTTTGCTCTCCCAAAGTTCCCCAGGATGGGACAGGAGTAATTTTTAGTTGTTGCTTTGTTAGAAGGCATAGCACTTGTTCTTTCTCCACTGTGTGTGTGTGTGTGTGTGTGTGTGTGTGTGTGTGTGTGTGTGTGCGCGCGCGCGCACATGAGTGCACGTGTGTGGATGGAGGTGCATACTTACCAGTCTGATTGTTTCAGGATTTGAAGGAGGACTTTGGACTCAAATATCATTTGAACCTTCCCTCGCTTTTTAAAACTGAGGTAGGTCCAAGTGCTTGTGTTTACCTCTGGGTAGGGGATGGATATGAAACTGGATGCAGCTTTCTAATCCAGATTCCAACCAAAGAAAATAAAATGAGCCGACAGCTATGGTGCAGATTGGAAAGTCTGAAAGTACAGAGCTCCTGTGCTTATATCTAAGGCCTTAATACATTGTCCTTACAGTGGATTTTATACACCTCTACAAAATTGACTTGGTGGTTGTCTGAAGATTCTGTGTGCTCTTTTGTATGTGTCCTTTCAGCTACCTGGGAATATGTATGCCTGTGTAGCCTTGCCTAACTCGTCATTTTTATGATATCTTCTGTTAGTCTTTCTCACGACTGTAGCTAAGCCTTAACATCAACCTGTTGTTGTCAGCAAGCAGTTCTTTAAAGCTCAATGTCTCTCCTTTTTGATTCCCTGGATATCAGAGCAGCAATTTCCAACCTTTTAATAACTATCCCTTATGGCTGTGCCACCTTCTCAAATACCTTCTGCTGCCTCTTGATGTGTGTGTTCCATTCCTTTCATAGGCTTCCTCATACCAGGCTGCTGCTGCTTCTAGGTATGACAGTGCTGATATTTAGCTGTATAACTCAGTGGGTTTTGTCAGGTTGGGCTCTGTGTTGTGCCCCATTTTTGATCTGCCTGTTAGAGAGGTGGAACGGTCTGCGTTGCCTTTGCATGGGGCCTTTTGCCAAACAAAACACTAGTAAGAAATTTAATAACTTGTTCCACTAATCTGTCTGCCCCATTTGTTCATGAGTAGAGGCATTTTATAGATCAGTGCCAAGGAAGCAATGTCCGTGCATTATTGCTGTGCCAGATTCTGATACACAACCTGTAGGATGAGGATTGACTTATAAGCATCTGTTGTCTATTTATATTGCACATACATTGTTGGCTAACGGTTTTCCTAGAATTTGTGAATAGCATTGTAACTTCTCACACTTGCTAGCTTTTTATAGACACTTGGAGCCTTTGGAGATTCACCTTCCTTTCCTCCATTGGAATCATAAATGAAAATTCAGCCTCCATACTTTCAAAGAGTTTCTTGATAGGTTTGGGGGAGGAAAAAAAGAAGGAAAAAAAAGCAGTCTGTGCTTCAATTGTGTTAGTTCCATTTAAGTTAATGTAATACATCTGAAATGTTCCTCTGGGCTGTAACATAGCTATCTAATGTCCATTACTGTGCATTGATGATGCATCTTAAGATGCAGACTGGATTTTTAACCATGTTAAGTGAATGTAATTGAAGAAAACCCTTTTACTGGCTTCCCAGATGAGATCATTTAAGTAAGGCCTTGCTTTAAAGGTATTGGGAAAGCGCACAGTACTACATCGCTTGTCACTGTTCGGTGATTTATTCTATATTGGATATAATTTCAGACATTGGATTGTGACTGATAGCATTGCTTGCTGTATAAATCTGTATAAAGCTCATTCTGCCAGCATATATCACTTTTGATTTATTTATTTTGCAGATTTCTTTTATGTTTGTAAATACTTTGCAGGTCCTCAGGTATAAAGGAAATCCTGAAACTTATATGCCAGGTAGGCCATATGCTAAAAAGATGTCTTTTTAAATCTTTGAGGACAAGAACTGTTACTGTCCTAGTATGCAAGGTTCTCAAATAATTATATTAGCTTGAATTCTCTGTTGTAATTAGCTTTGGCTACTCCAGCATGACTTTTAAAATATATGGCTTGTTAGTAAAACACATTTGTTGGTTATTTAACAATTACTTTAAAGGCCTATTGTAATGTAATGTATATATTAGAGATCCCTAGAGGCCACGGTCAACTGGAGTATTAAGTTAGGTGTCATATAAACACTTAATAAATGGCAGTCCCTGCCTCAAAAGACTGTGGGTTAATTTTATAAAACAAAATTTAGCAGTTGAGAGATGCTCTTACGCTGCACATAGTAATTTTTTTTTACTTGAGATTTTCTGTGTTTTGAAAGAATATTGCTTTATACTAAGTTTTTTCATTTTAAGTGATCAGGATCAGTTGTCTTGAAATCATTATTCATGTGCAGCTTTGTTCTCAGTCTCATTCTCTTGGGTTGTTTAGAAGTTTTTAAATAGAATTCCTTAGTGTAGAATTTCTTAGCTGGATAGCAAAGAATCTGTGGACTTAGTTTCTTTATTCTACAGTAAACAAGGTTCTCTATCAATTCAGTCTGTTCAAATTAGCTAATTCAGAGAAGTGTCATCCAGTATACTAGAAGTATGTAATACATGTATTTTTATTGTACACCTCTCTCCAAAAGAGTCAGGCAGCTTTTGATTTTCCTGATAATTTTTTGTGATCAACATCACCAAGGTGTTACCTTCCTGGATGAGAGCTATTCTTCTTGACGTTGATCCACCTTGCAGTCACTAAAGTGAAGGCACTAAACCGAAGAACAGATTTGTGGTAAAAATAGTGAACTAATAGTAAAAACTATAGAACAGACTTAATTTGGCATACAAAAATCTGATTGACATGGCAGTCAGATGTTCACATCTGGGAAAATGTCAAATTCTTTGGATAGAAGGATGTTTCTTTAAGGCTTGCAAACCTTTTGATGTACTGAGACACTTCTAATTAACCATAAATGACATACATAGTGTTATATTTTTGTCAATGACATACATAGTGATATATTTTTGTCTTCCTCTTAAATCTGACGTTTTATTTTTGTCTGCATCCCTCCTTTCTCCAGGGACTAAGAGTTTGGGATAAGAAGTTGAACATGCAAAGCGCCATTAGTATGTTAAACTTAATGGGATATTCCAAAGCATATTACAGTCTCTAGTTTGATACTTAAAGAATGGACAAATACTTCATGGTTAATTTATCATACTGGTTAACCAATGTGAATATTATATTGCTTTTGTATTTAAGGCTGGGATGAATTTTTTTATGTGAATTTTGGTTAGACGGAGAAAATATTAAATGAATAGTAATGGAAGCAGGGACGGGTGACCCAGGAGGAATACAGAGACACAGTCTGAGCATGCAGGGATGGGATTAGGAGAGCTGAAGTCTTACTAGCGTTGAAACTGGCAAAGGTTGTTAAGGGCAACAAGAAGAGCTTCTACAAATACAGCAGCAGCAAAAGGAAAGCTAGGGAAAATTTGAGCCTGCTATTAAATGAGGCAAGGGCCCTAATGACAAAGGGCACAGAAAAGGCAGAGGTACTGCATGCCTTCTTTGCCTCAGTCTTCTCTGTCAGGAGTGGCCTTCAGGAATCCCAGGCCTCTGAGACCAGAGGAGAAGTCTGAAACAATGAAGACTTATCCTTGGTGGACGAAGATCAGGTTATGAAATGCATAAACAAACTGGACATGCACAAGTACATGGGCCCTGATGGGATGCACCTGCAAGTGCAGATGGAGCTGGCCGATGTAATTGAAAAGTCACTCTCCATTGTCTTTGAAAGGAGAGGTTCCTGAGGACTGGAAGAGAGCAAATGTCACTCCAGTCTATAAAAGGGGCAGAAGGAGGATCTGGGAAACTGAAGACTGGTCAGCCTCACCTCAGTCCCTGGGAAGGTGAGAAGCAACTGATCCTGGCTACCATTTCCAAACATGTGAAGGACAGGAAAGTTATTGGGAATACTCAGCATGGATTTATGAAGGGGAAATCATGATTAAACAACCTAATAGCCTTCTGTGATGAGGTGACTGGCTTGGTGGAGGGGGGAGACCTTTGTTTTAGTAAGGCTTTTGACACTGTCTCCCATAACATTCTCATAGATAAGCTGATGAAGTGCAGACTTGGTAAGTGAGGTGGACTGGCTGAACTGCCAGGCTCAGAGTGCTGTGATCAGTGGCACAAAGTCCAGCTGGAGGCCAGTAGTTAGTGGAGGCCCCTGGGGTCAATACTGGGACCAGTACTGTTTAACATCTTCATTAATGACCTGCATGACCAGACCGAATGCACCCTCAGCAAGTTTACTGATGACACAAAACTGGGAGGAGTGGCTGATTAGCAGAGAGTTGTACTGCTATTCACAGGGACCTCAACAGGCTGGAGAAATGTTGAACTTAAGTTCAACAAAGTGAAATGCGAAGTCCTGCACCTGGAGAGCAATAACCTCATGCACCAGTGCAGGCTGGGGGCCAATGAGTTTGAAAGCAGCTTTGCAGAAAAGAACCTGGGGATCTTTATGGACAGCAAGTTGAACATGAGCCAACAATGCGCCCTCATGGCAAAGAAGGCTATCAATATCCTTGGCTGTGTTAGGCAGAGTGTTGCCAGCAGGTTGAGGGAGGTGATCTCTGCTCAGCACTGGTGAAGCCATATCTAGAGTGCTGTGTCCAATTCTGGGCTCCCCAGTGCAAGACACCAGTTCTGGGCTCCCCAGTGCAAGACACACATTTACTGGAGCGAGCCTTGCAAAGGGCCACAGAGGAGATGAAGGGGCTAGAGCACCTCTTATATGATGAGGTCCCTTCCAGCCACAGCTATTCTGTGATTCTGTGATCCACAAGATGCAAGTTGCAAAAATTAAAAAAAAAAAAGAAAAAATGCTGAAATCGCCAGAAGAAGAATGTTAACTTTAAGATATAATATGGTGGTAGATGCTGTTAGGGAGATGAATAATGAGTATTATTTTAGACTTATCGATAAGGTGGGCTTACTAGAGTTTGGATGCTTGTGACAGCAGAGAGTATTCTTTTGATCTAGTTCTGGAAGTATTCATTTGGGGATGTCATGGTTGCTTCAGTAAAAGTAGAACCAACTCTAAATATTCTTTAGAATGGAACGCTTTTTTTCTTTATTCCCTCTATGGAGCAGTGCTTTTACAAGCTGTATCCTTAGTCATACATTTCAGAAATTAAAAAAGCTTAATGGCCGAAGAGGTACCCAAATGGTAAGAATTTTTTTGTTTCTGAAGAGAGAGATATAAATAGTCAATCAAATGAGTCTCTGTCACACCCCATAGGCTAGATCCAAAAGATACATAGATGTGGTGATGCTTTGGGACCTTAAAATTAGGAGCTTGGACCATGCAGTGGGAAGGAAGTGAATAGGGTTCCAATCTTTGCATATTTGACTTTGTTACATTTTGTTTCCTATTAGAGGGCAAGTAACAAAACAGAAATAGTCCATAAAGAATGGACTAGAATCTAAATCTTTTCTCCCAGCTGAGTGCCCCAGCTGTTTGGCTACAATGTGGTTGCTACAGCTGGTTGTCCAGGTGCCATAGCATTTTAATTCTTTACCATATAGTCATCTAGCTTGAACAGATAAGTAGCTTGTCTACGTCCAGCCTTTTGATCTGGTAATTAAGGCAGTCTTCTGGGACATAAGTGAATGGGTTTGAATCCCTGTAAGCCAACAGGGAATTAAATCCAAGTCCCCTCTGGGATGCTTGCTGTAATTCGTGGATCTATGGGAAAAGTTTTGTGTTTGTAGCTCCCAAAGTTTTGTTAGAACCTTGTGCTCTGGATTGTGCTGCATCACCCAGCAGTACAATTACACAGCATCTACCACCATCTTTTCGTAGTGTGATTGGATGCTGCCTTAGTTGTAACCTCCACATTACCCTGCATATGTGCATCTTAGCATATGTCTTTGTAGAACTTTAGTTTTCTAAGTTTCCACCAGAAAATTGAAACTCATGTTATCCCTTGATTTCTAGTGGAATCATGTGGTGTTTGGATTTCTTGGTAGCACCTGAGGGCCTAAATTTTACATGGATGCAAAAACGTGTCTTTTGGATCCTGCCATATGTTCAGAAGTCATGGAGGTGAGGAGAAAATATCAAGAATGTGTATTTTTCTTTTTTTAATGAAATGTTTGAATGCTGTAACATCAGGATCTCCTGTTTTTGTTAATATTCAAATGAAAATATTTTTGCCTTCAGAAAATTCTGGAATCACTCAGCTTGTGGGTTTTATTAGCACACCTGAAGGGGTGAAGATGCAGGATGTTTGTTTTCCTTTCAGTTGTTTATATTAATAACAGATATCTTTGAAAGAAAAACAACAGACTGTTTCAGTTAATAGGGTTTTGCTTTCTTGAGCTCTCTGATGTGGCCTTATTCCTCACCTTTGCAAGAGAAAAATAAGTTGGATAGGATTTAAGAAGATTGTAACAAGCAGGTAAAAAAAGGTTGGGGAAACTTCCCTTAACCTTCTTTCAAAAACACTTAGTCTATACAATCCTTTTTTATGCCCATTCAATTAAAAAACTATATAAAGAAATAAAATGTGAAGTCCATTCTCATCACCTTAATTTTTAGCATTTTTTGGTAAATAAATCTCAGTGTAGCTCAGTGCTTTTTTAACATAGTTACACTTGCTGTTTTCATGAGGGCCACTTTGTATCTTAACTTTTTTTGGTAGTGAAACTTCTATGCAGAATTGAAATTGAACTCAAATTACTCAGTGATTGGTACTTTTTTTTTTTAAAAAAAAACACACTATGGCTTTGATTGTTGGTTTATGGCTTTGATTGTTGGTTTTTATGGCTTTGATTGTTGGTTTTGTTTTCTTATGGCTTTGATTGTTGTTGGTTTTTTATGTCTGAGAAGCAAAACAGTCCTGAAAAACACAAGCAGTGCTGATATGACCTTTACCATATCTTCGCTAACAGGTGCCTTTAGAATAAGACAGTACTGCATCATAATTTCCTAATGAATTACAACATCCTGATGGTGTGTGCTCCCACTCAGAATCTATTTTAAGAAATAGAAGAAATGCTTTCTTTTAATTGTGTGCTCATAAAATACTGAATTGGAGTGAAGGAAGTATACAGAGAAAGCAACAGTGTTCTGGAGATCATAGAGAACTGATGGAAAATTATTTATGTAGTAAAAAAGTTAACAGAAAAAAATGAAAATAATGTGATTTTTGTTGTCTGTATTTGTCCGTATATGTGTCTGTATAACAGATTTGTTACAATAGACAAAATATTAAAGACTTCTTCAAAGAAGCATGTGGACCATTTTATTAGGCAAAATTTTTAAACTATTTTAAGTTTAATGCTGTAATGGCTGTTACAAATTGCAAGGTGCATCTTGGGAGGCCTTATTATCAAATCCTTTGTATAGCACAGTATCCGATCCATTTGCTAAAGGTGATGGTTTGACACTAGTTTCAGTTTGTCAAGAAAATTTGGTTTATTTCAGGCACAGTTACTGTAAAGGGCAAGTCAAAGATGAGACCTTTTCAGTACGCTGCAAATGCTGACCTACTCTAAGCGGTTCTGTATTTCCTCAGAATGTAAGGGTCAGGAAAATGTTTGGGGATACTTTGTATGTTTGTTGACTTGAACTTGATAAAGGAAGTACGATTTTTATGAATATGCTAGTACAGATTAACTGGCCGTATTTTAACTTATGATGTTAAAAAGTCAGCTGTGTATACTGTAAATTATTTGGGTGCAGAAAACCTTTTGTGACAGCTTTATATTTCACTCTTAGAAAGCAGGACAGCTGTGTACTAGCTTAATAAAGAGTAGTAATAATACACAACAAAAAGCCCAGCAGTGAGCTAAATATTTTAAGTCGGGAACCATAAAATTTTCTGGTGAACTAGAATACTTTTACCTTCTTTCTATGCTTCTTTCCCAGAGGCTTCCCTTCCTCCAAATAAAACTAATTTCAGTGCACCACTAACATACCACTATTCCCAGAATAGCTTGTGGGAATCAGCAGAATTTGGGAAATGGAGGGCAGGGAGGTAAGGAATTTATCTCACCTAAGTCACTTATTTTACGTTAGTGAAGTGTACATAAGGAATCCTTAGGTCTCTGCAGTCTTCTGTTGCAGAACTAGGGCACTGCATTTATGAATGAGTGCAGTGGATACATGTGTAGCTAGAATTGTGTGGTTGAATACTTTGCCATGATGAGTTTAAAAGACTATTACCCAAAAGCATCAGTCTTCCAGCCTTTGGCATATGAAAATAACTAACTTCTTGTGGAAGTTTATAGTTTTCTCAACTTTGACCTATAGAGCAATGTTATGTTGTAAGGCTTAATTAATTGGGATCTGCTGTGTGTGAAACTGAGGTCTTTGTCTAGTTGGAAGTTGATATTGCAGATTTGCCAAGTACTCTATTCCGTATGTAAAGATTGTAAATAGTATTGATACTACCTCTGTAAGTAGTGGAATTCTACATTTTACAGAGAAGGGATATTTTTTGGCAGCAGCAGGCTTGGCATGTTAAGAATAGTTCTGGTGGAGACAGGTTACTGATTCAAATCCAGTCAAGGAAGTCCAAAATTACTCAGAAGATGCAATTTTTCATGGAAGTTTCCAAATAGTATGTGTTTTTCTTTATATTTATTTGTTTATTAGCAGGTAGCCTACAGTGTAATTCTTGGATTTTTTTTCTTTAGTGCCTTCCATTGAAAGATGTAGCCTACACAGAATACTCACTTTACGGGAGGGGGAAAAAAAAAAAGCATGAAGAGAAACTTCATGATTGCCAGAGAATTTCGTGTCATCTGAACTCAAGTAAAAGCATATTTCGTATAATGTTTATAAAGAAATATAAGTACTGTAACTTGCTTTCCTTAATGTGCTCAGTGCTGTGGTCTTTTCCAGTAGGCAGTTTATCCGTCAAGGTCCAATGGAGGTGCACGTTTAGTTATCTTCTATTATTTGAGGGATGTAAATGTCGTTGTTTTGGTTTTTAGTTACAGGATAGATTGGTGAAGTTCTGTCTTCTAACTAGTCTTGATATCATATTCTTCTTTTGAGATAAACCAGGGATTTTCTTTTAAGATACACTAGGAGGTATTCTCCAATGAAAATCTGAAGCAGTTTGTTCTTTTCCTGCTACATGTTGCCTTATTGTTATATAGGCTCCAATTTTCTGTTACCATTTTCCAGTGTAACAGGGTACACTAAAAGCAATCATTCCTACTTGGTGAGACAAGCTCTTTTTGGTGAGGCATGAGGGCCTGACATTCTGGTTTGTTCATCAGCCCTGAAATGCAGTCTTAGTTGATTGCAGAACCTAACACTTCTGCAACAGTTTCTGTGAGTTGATCCGGTAGCACCTTGGGGTCTTCATCTCCTCTTGCTTCAGCAGTGTGGAGAGAAGTCACTAATGCTGCCATGGTCATGTGATCACTTAACCAACTCTCTGTTAAGGTGGAGCCTCATGTGGGGGGAGCTGCTGCCACTGTCACATCAGGTCTGAAAGAAGCGGCTGCGGCCTCTATTAGAACAGCTAGACTGCTGTCACAACTGATCTGCACTCCTTTTTGCAGGAATGAGAATAATACATTAATGATCTGAAAGGGAGGAGAAAGTCTACTGGGTGTGTGGGAGTGAGGCAAAAACAGTGGCAGCTCTTAAGCCTCTCCAGGAGGTTTTGAATTATTACTTCAGGGGTGGGTTGATGGTAGATTGGCCCTTCCCTCGAACTTACAAAGGTTAATCATGGCTTGTGTATTGTACACACTCTGTATGTGTACATATATTTCTGAAGCTTTGTCTCAGACAGATCTGAGTGTTTGACAGATTGTAGTGTGCAATGTGATCTGTCTGAAATAGTAAGTCCTTGTGAGGTGAACTAATTAACCTGTGCCTGTTGAATTGGTTGTCTGAAACATGGCTGAACAGTAATGTGTGCCTGATTACATGGTATCTCAGTCAAGCCATTCTCTGCTTAGTCCACTTCTATTTTATTTCTGAATTCTTTATTTTCTTCTGTTTCTGAATTTGTTTTGGTTGTATTGCCCTCTCTTTTTCCATATATAGAATTTTTTTTGTCTTTTTAAAGATGTGTAGCTTGAAAGTCCTGGATGGGGATTTTACATTTTACCAATGCTTTTTAATGTCAGTAAGTTAGAAATTGTATGCTACTGGCACTAGAAAACATGTCATGCAATATTTCACTTTAATTAAAAGTGGAATGGGTGTTTTACTGGCATTTACAATTTGTTTAGAAAAATGTTCTAGTATGTTTTTTGAAACTGGGCTAGTTGAAAAATGCTAAATCAGCCATATTGTGGTTGCAGTATATGCTCCTCTACTGATATGTCAGAACAAAAGTAAAAATCAACAAATCTCATGATTATATATATATATATATATATATATATATATATATATATGTAGCTGTTCTAAGCTATATCACTATAGCTATGCCAAGTTTTTTGTGTAATGTTTTGCTTAACTTGTAGCTTTCGAGACTTGTGATACTGAGAATTCAGTCTTGATAATGTAACTATCAGCAACATCTTCTGTAGTCTGCTTGTTATTTTGTGAAGGATGAGGTTTTGCATTAGAATTAATAAAATCACTTGAAGTTTTCTGCAGCAAAGTCATAGATGAAGGAAAATAGCCTTTTCAAAGAGGATTGATAAAAAGTAAATAACTGTAAACATTGAGGGATCATTTCTGAGGTGCTTCCTAATTTAAGGGCATAAGAAGCAGGACCTTTAAGAACAGCAGAAGGTGGATTCTTCAAGATGTGTACTGCTCCTGTGAGAACTAGCAGGAATGGCAAGACGACAGTGATTGAGTTTGGTATATATGCTTTGCAAATCCTTTTCCACGTTGAAAGATTAAAAGCTGACTGATACAGGGAGCTGTGTAAGATTTTGCTGTGTTGAGAGCTTGTGGCGCTGTTGTCAGACTAGCATAGTTGTTATACTTGCAGAGCCCCTAGTGTAGATGTAGAGTGCTCTGAAAGGAGTTTCCTACTTGCAGGGCTGTGTGTGCTGCCTCCTTAAATGTCAGATGGGAACAAAAACCCCTTTGTCTTTATCCACTTCCAGGTTTTTCATGCCATATTTATGCTTCTTAGGAGGGATGATTTTTCTCCGCTCTTCTTCCTTCCACTCTCAACTCCTGGCTGGACATAATGTTTGAAGTAGATTTGATGTTATTTTGTTACTGTTACTCTGATGTCTCCTGAACTTCAGACTCTCTTTAAATTCATTTAAAAAAGAAAAATGCTTATTCTTAGTAGGTGTTTGAGACATTGAGGAACAAAGTGTAGGGTCAAGGCTTATGATATGAAGAGGACGGTCTTTTCAATTGTATACAACCTTTCTACTTTTCATTCTTTTGGCATTACCCCATAGTGTGACAAAGTCCAGTAGTAAGCATTCTGCATACTTAAAGGTAAGCTTTTATAGCACAATTTTATGAGATTAAGAACGTTAAAATTAAATGAGCAAACTTTTTTCAGCTGCTTCAGCTCCTTAATAGGCCTATATGAGGGATCAGGGTTTCTTTTATTGCAGTCCTGCTGTGCTCAAATTTCCTTTGTTCACATGTATTGTAAAGGCTAGTTGGCTGGTCTTACTGTATGAGAGTTTCCCAGGCACTTGCGTATTTTTCAGATTTTTGTTTAAAAATATGTAATTGTGTTTAACAGGAGGAAAAACTGGGGTTTTTGTTGTTTTCTGTTGTTTTTTACCTTAGGTATCTTTTGGTTTTAGACTCATTTGAGTGGTTAAAATGCAGATACTGTCTCATTTAGTTGTATGAAGAACATCAGTGTCCTCTAGCATCATTTTTATGTAGTAATGTGAAATGGTGATAAGTTAAAGCTGTTATATATTTACATTTTTTAATGCAAAAGAGAACACTGACTTCTTGCAAGTCTCGTGCTTACATCTGAAAAGAATTTGAATATACATTTCAACTTGGTCTCTGTTTTCACATACAGGATGTAATTTGCTACCTGTCATTTGTAAAGTGTATAATATGATCTTCTCATTAGGCAGTTCTGGTGATGTTTCATATGCCTTTGTCATATTTTCCATTCTTCTGCCTAGTCCTAATACTATTTATTTGTTTTGTAAAAAAAAAAATATACTTGGTTACTAAGTTTTATCGTAGAGGTTTGGGGGGTAAATTCTGGGAAATCTACAGTAATTTGAAATAATTTTTTCTGTAGTTCGTCTAAAAAACAGGACAGTTCTAAAACAGCAGTTGTTATGCATATTTGTGACTATTTTAAGAGTTTACATTTTGTAAGTAAGCCCTCTTTGTTCAATTGTATCATAGCATACTAACCTCTTTTTATACAGAAATGCAGTGCATGTGAGAATTAGTGAACAGATCTGTGCAAGTAATGGAAGAACGGCTTCCATTTCTGAAGCTATAGGTCACCTTATTTGGGATAAGTAGGAGGTAGAATTAGAGGCACTTTGCAATGTATCAGTTTTCTTTAGAAGGAAATAAAGGGCCACCCATGAAAAAGAAAAAATAGGAGGGAAAGGGGGAAGCTTACAAAATTATTATTTTCTGTGTTTTAAATGCTTGATATTGCTTAAAGTATTAGGGAAAACATCTTTTGGCTTATATTTAGGAAAAAGACCACTATAATAAAAATCACGTTGATAAGATTGTTTATGCAAAATTCATGTTTTTTTCTGTCACCGAAATGATGTAACAGGGAAGGTGTGCCACCATGATGTTGGAATAGACCTGTTACATGTCCATGTCCATGGTTATTGGCTTGAGATGAGATCTGGAGGACAGTAGAGTCGTTTTTGTATTTGGCTTTTGGGTCACTCCTTTTTGGTTTTGGGTCAGATGTACAAAAGTGCTTCAGTCACAAAAGATAAATGTTTAAATTGAGATTTAAAAGAAGATGTTATGAGGGGACAGTTCAGGAATTACTTCTCATATGGAAAAAAATTTATGCTGGTTAAAAAAAATCAGATGCATTCATGTAAGATTAAAGATTAAATGCATTTTGTTAACTCAAGATAAGTAGACATTTCTTCATACTTTCAGCATAAATTGTGTTGAGAGTTGTGATCTCTGCATGCCATCTTTTTAATGACTCCACAGTTTAATCGTTCTGGATTTGTGACTTTTTTAAAAAATGCTGAGTCAGATGTTGATTTCTCAAATTATTGCTAACATTGTATTCAATTATTTGGGCTGCTTGTTTGGGATAATATTTTAATATATTGCGCAAGTCTTCAGATACCATACAGTATCATCTCTGATATCTGTAATAGAGCAATTTCTCTATATGTTTTATTCCAGTTGGAAGGCATAGAATAACGTGGTGCTGTTGTCTGAAATTCTTTGCCACCTGTGTGGCATATATTTAAAAGAGCATCTTCCTTCTGGAATTGTTTGTTTAATGGAGGACTGTCATTAGCGAGGTTCAGTGTAGAAGTGTTAAGAAATCTGCAAAAGAGACAGGGGTATGTTGGCTATAAATAGACTAAGAAACTAAGGCAAAGAATGATGATGAATGATTTTAAATGAGATGTTCTACCAGGTACAGCTTCCTGTGAAACATACTGTTAAATTCATACTTGTTTGATTTGTTTGTTAATTGCATAATGCTGGGACAAATGCATGATATTACAAATGGATGGCTTATTGAGATGTTTTGAATATTTATGAAAACAAATTATCCATTGGATGTACAACAGTTAGCTGTATAGAGATACATCTGAAAAAGAAACAAGAGATTAGAAAAATGAAACTAATACCCAGGGGTAGGGGAAGCATTTACTTCTTCCTGTCTGTCTCTATTTTCAATAGGAACGTGATTAACATACTGGGTCAGACCAGAAGTCCATATGATCTAATGTCATTAGGGTTGGTTACTATTTTTCCCTTTCTTGCATGTCTGTTCCACTTTTTACTGAATCACAGACAAAAGTTATATATGTTCAGCAATTTTTTTAGAAAGCTGTCGAACCCAGTAGTTCTGGATTTGTTCTGTTTATGCCCTTAATGTAGGTGTGTGTTGATCACCTTAAAGAGAAAATATCACACAATTGTTTTGAAAAGAAACCTTAAATAATTACTTTTTTTCCTATAGCTTTTAACCTGAAAGCTATTAGGAAGTCCTTCAGCATGTACTAGATATAAAAACTTTTGCAAGTGTTATTTATATTATGTGTGCTATTTCACTGAAAGTTTGTGTTATAATAAAACTGCATGAATATATATGGGTTAAGAGTTTTCCATTAAGATTTGGATTTTGCATTTATAATTCTGTAATTTAATACTTTTATGGCCACCATTTCATTCTCTGTTTCAAAGGTGATATCATGAACCAGTAGAAGGCCTCAAATGTATAGTAACTGATGTGTCTTAGCCTACATCTTTCATGATATATACGTAAAAAATAAATATTGTTTACCATAAAGAGAACTGTAGCTGCTATGTGTCTACTTAGCAGGATATCTTCCCTTTTTTAGTTTCTGTTTCCTATGGCAAAGAGGCTTATGCAGTCAGGATCTGTCATCTTCTGTTAGTTACTTTTGAGCTTTTAGTCTGTTTTCCATCAAATTTGATAGAGGGATAGCAATACTGAAAATTTTAGGCTCCTACAAATTTCATGAGAATATATTGCTGGGTAGAAGAGAGACCCACAGAGGAAGAGGTTTCTGTGCGAGTTCATCCCTTGTCAGGCAGCTGAAAATCCCACAGAAAATAACTGGAAATGACACTTAATTAGTTCCATCACTCATGGAAATTTCACTTATGGGCAGTGACCAGTGTAAAATGTTTCACAGTTATTGGCAATTTGCCCCTAGGGAAAGTTTTCTTCTGAAGTACAGTAAGCAGGTGCAGGGATGTATGCACATGCGTGATGTTTTATGTAGTTTGTCTCTTTTTATTCATAGTAATGGCTTCTCCTTTTTCAGTCCTACTAAGCTGTTGATCTCAGTGGCATATTTGTCCATAAGTTATGTTCCGAGTAAGATGGAGAGTTGCAGGACTCTGCTGTCAAAGGTTGAGACAAAGATTTACTGAAAGTGTCAGTACATTTGAACAGTTTGCAGTATGGAATGAAAAATGAAAATGGGTTGTAAATGAAGAGACATTGCATCATGGAGCAAGAGGCAACCAAGTCTTTGCCTGACTGTTGAGATTTAACAAAAAAAAATGCTCCTATTAAAAATTTCACTAGGTACTCAAGGGCAAGATGGCTGAAAGTAAGCAGTTAAAAGCAAACTTTTGTTCTACAAAACTTAATGTCAGGTCTGATCTACGGTGATGTAATATAGGATTCTAGTCCACACTCTGGTATTCAGTATTATTATTATTTTAAAGAAAACTAGTGAGCACATACAAGAGCTGGAGCACACAGTGCAATTTTTATATCTCCTTGCACAATTAATTATTCAATGAATAATTAATCTTGAAGTTGCATAAATGTGGAACTAACACTTTTTTCTCCCAATACCCTATACTTTAAAAACTTAAAGATAAAATTGTGACTCAATGTTTGTCTGACTTTGTTAATTTACTGTTCTTGTTCTTATGGCAAACGTGTTTAAATCTTATTTTTGTAATTAAGAGTCTTACTATTTAATTTCCATTTGAAGTCTAGGTCAAAAATGAGGTAAACTAAAGACTGAATAGCAGTTGGCAAGCGTCAAAGAGCTGCTCATGGGCTGCTCATAATGTCAGATCTTTTGTGGGTGAAGTTCTAACACCCCACCCCTCCCCGGTATTCTAAAAAGTAGTATAGGAATTTGATAAAGTTAAACAAGAGTGTTACTGTTTTCTATTTTATTCGACTTATCAACATTAGGTTTTATCTTGTTTTTCTTCTTTACCTTATGTAATACCTTCTCCCAGTCACTTCCATGCTCCCTTCCTTTTTCTCTCCCCATCCCTCACCTACCCCCAGCAATAACTTGCCCTTCCACTTATGTCCTCTCCCTCCAGCACTGTAATTACTCTTGGGGCACAAAGGCAGAAAAAGTGATTGTAGCAGGAAATTGAGCTACTCCCATGCACTGTGAGTTAATATTAGATTGGTGCAGAATGCAAAGACTAAAATTTTAGATACTATAATGAGTGCTCCTAGAAACAAGTAATCTGAGAAACCGTAGGAGGAGAAACATCTTTTCATTTAGGATTTACTAACTGCAGAAGATGTACTCTGTAATTTTTATCATGATGTACTCAAGTTTAGCTTGTTTTAAGGGGGGAGAGGGGACCAAAAAAAAGAAAAAGAAAAGAAAAAAGAAAGAAGAAATCAGATAGAAAGTAGAAGTGAGGCAGCTAGCTAAAGGGAAGTCAGAGCAGCTGAAAGGTAAAATGTTGATGTTGTGTAAGCTGTTTAAAGTCATCGTATTAGACTCAGAATTGGAACATGTACTGCAAATCAAAAGAAAACCTTCAGGCTTCAATTAGCTGACCTCTAGCTACATTGTAAGGTACTGGAAACTGGTCTCAGCTTTATCTAGATCAGAAATTGTTACAATGCATTGCAGTTTCCATCCAGCCTACATGCCTTTATTATCATTCTGTGGAAACCAAGCTGTGAAGGTGTGGAGTGGTCCAGTGTTTCCCCCAGCATGGAGCTGTTATGTGGCCATGGTGTTAGCCTCTTCTAAGAGCTCAGAAGTACTCTCCTGTTCTGTTTTGATATACTATAAGAAAACCAAAAATATAAAGGCTGACATGTTGAAACTTAAGGAGAAAAGTCATTAGTAATAAAAAGATACAAACAAAAGGGGAGAATAGATCAGAGATGCTGTCAAGCTAAATGCAAAACTAAAATAAGGCAGGCCCAAAAAAGATTGTGGAAAAAAAACTTGCTAAAGGCATAATGGCTAATAATAACCATAGTTCATGTATGTCAGGAGTAGAAAGCCTGTCAGCATATTGGTAAGGTGGTAGATGAGCAAGAAAAAGGAGCACTTGAGGAAAATAAAGCCATCATATAAAAGTTAAGTATTCTTTGCACTAGTGCTCAGGACAGAGGGGATCAGGGAGCCTTCTATAGCACCACCACCACCACCCATTTCTTTCATGCAAGGCATGAATCTCAAATTGAATGGTCAGAGGTTTTTAGCAGAAGTCACTAACTAACAGAACTCTGAAAGATGATATTCACTGAAGAATTCTGACAGTATTCACTGAAGAATTCTGGCAGAACTAAAATCAGAAATTATAGCTAAATGCAGTTTGTAAATGAAGTGTTGAAATCAACTTTCAGATAATGGATGGAAGATGTAAAATGAGAAAGTTTTTTTGCTTTTTTTTTGGGGGGGGGTCTATTGTTTTGTTTTTAGGAGAGTGCTTGGGTGCATTGTAACAACCATAGTGAAGAGTAACATGTTTTCAACGTATCCACTGGTATATTGGGGAAGAGTCAAAATAGTTTTTGCAGAGATTAATTCTTTTCAGTCTGCTGGAGTTTTTTTATGCCTCATGATGCTTCAGTAGGAATGATTTGATATAATAAATTTGCATTTTCAAAATGCTTCAAAAGACTCTTATAGAAATTAAGCCATCCTGCAATAAGAAGGAAAGTCCTTCCACTTTTTAATACCAGGCTAATAATGAGAAAAGTGTAGGAAAAAATTGCCAGAGTTTTGTGTAGAGGAATTTACCAACAGAATCATACAGGGATCTGCACTGGAAGCTATCATGGTTTACATAAGTAAGAATACAAACCAGCTTCTGTACTACTCACTGTTTCTCATACTGCATGTAGATGGAAGCACAAATGAAATTCTGAATTAATGGTTTAATTTTACATATCACTCCAGTGGCTTCAAAGTTAACCTGTACTCAGGTAAAATTTATACTATTAGTTTCTGTAGGAACCATACCTAGTAGTGATAACTTTTTTAAGAAGGCAGAAGAGTTTGCTTTCCATTTTAAGAATCAAGATAACATATGCCTTTTCATTTTTTATATGGTTTTATAAAAATTAACACATATTTACAGAGATATAAACAGATAGAGATTTGCTATCAATTCTGATTGTATTTAGAGAAAGTTTCGAGGAGAGTTGATTGACCAGCAGTATGCAAAAAGAAAAAAAAAAAAACCTTGATCAGCAAATGGCGAATATTTGGGGCTTCTGCTGGTTTGCTTTTGAGATTTTGAAGAATGCTCTCCTATTCTGTAAAATGTGTTGGATATTGATTGCAACTAAGACTGAGGTTTAGGGAGATTTCCCCATTGTTCTTAATGACTCTGAACACACTGCCTGACTTGTAGTTCTGTTCTTATGCTCAGGGGCCAGGAAGGAATTTTCTTATGGGTTAAGTTAAAAACAATTGTAATGTTTTTGTGTTTATTTTTTAACATGATTGATTTTTCCTGTGGTCCGAATCACTGGAGATAGTTCTCTGTAAGAACAGGCTCAATACTTGGTGCCAGTCAAGAACAGAAATGGAATGTAAAGGCTTGTTAGGAATTGAACGGGGAGCGTTGTTTTGCTGCTGTGTAAGCTTCTTATGAAAGAATCTCCTAACAAACACCATCTCCTCCTGTCCCCCAACTGGAATTAATGTGAATGCAAATCATCACACTGTTTATTCAGTTTTGTTTATATAATTCAATCTTTTTTACTCAGGTGTCTGTCTATGTCTTGTCTGCTTTTTGGATTAGAAATCCCAATCTTTCTTGGGATCACCAACTAGTTTGCAATACAAATAATAAATATTTAGAATCAGGAGGCACCATCACTGTCCAATTAGGGTTTACTTTAAACATGCTTAAATAATGTTACTGCTATATTGACAGCAGGAAAAAATGCTGTTTCAATGTACTAAATTTAGAAGTGCATGAGCTTTGTGAAGACTTAGCACTTGCACATATTTAACTTTGTATTGTGAATTTTGCTTTTAACTTCAGGTAAACTGGTTGATACTTTAAGTGGAAGTGAATAAGTCTTCATAAGATTGTGCTTGAAGTGGTGAGGCGACAGGTGAATGCAGTTGGCAGAACACTAGGTAACAGCACGTGTTTATTTGTATAATTGTCAGCGGTCACAGCATTTCATTTGTCTATACACACTGCAAATTAACTGGAGTTCTGTAGCTAACAGCTAGTGTATTTGCATCTTAAACTGTAAGTCAGCTTTTTTAGTTTGGGATTGTAACAGATGTGCATCTTCTGAACTGCATCCAAATACAGATATATAACACTAGCTGCACTTCACTTTTGGTGTTTTAAAACATACTAAGAATTATATAAAGCTCTGAAAATCTTTCAGACATAAACTGCCTTAAAATGAGGAACTTTGAAACTCTTTTCATTTACTTAATACAGCCTCATTTACCTACTATGTATAGTCTGATTTACCTAATACTCAATATCAACTAATTTCTCATATGGTGTTACACTGCTGTATTAAACCATGTTGCTTGTTTGAGATTGATATTGATAACTTTTATATTCAATAATCTTTACAAATTAAAAGAATGCATAACTCTTTAGAACTAGAGTCTTATATATGAATAACTGGGTCAAAAATCAGGAGGAGCAAACAAAGTATGCCTGACTTCAGATTAACTAGAGAAATAAAACCTGGGGACTGTGATCAACAAGTAAAAAATTGCATTTGAAAATGAGACTATTCAGTAAAGGAAAAAGGAAGTACAGTGTGAAGATGGAGCGTGAGGATGTTAGGCAAAAAGTAGCATCTGTATGTCCTGCACATCCTTTTGCTTTTTCTGGTAATGGCAGAATCTGTGCCATAACTGGCCTAGGCATGAGATGAAGGTAAAGCATTTGAGTTGGATGGACCCAGTCAAAGAGTGTTGTAGGCTAGTGTGTACATAGTGTGCATTGATCAGTCTCAGGCTCAGTGTAGGTTTCACGTGGTCTGAAATGACTGTAAATAAGTAATAACCTGGATGGCTGTATCTGTGTTAACTGTGCATTTGAGAACTCTAGGCCAGACTTTGGCTTGTGTAGTCAGTCTGTAGAATCATTTTTTCACAGTATTGCATAGGAAAACCCAAGTCTTAACCACAGCAGGGTTTCACAGCATGTTGGCCATCTGTAAACACTGGCTCTTTGCCTTCTGCTACAGACTTTACCCTATATTTGGCAAGAAAGTAGAAGGGTTTGGTTTTATTTTCATTGAGTAGTAGAAATTCTTGCCAGTTGAGTTATAGATAGATAGAAGGGCTGGCACTATTCTTGAGACCCATTCCCCTGCTTTAAAACTTGGCCTTGAAGTTTTTGGCAATATAAATTTCCCATGCTGTATATAACCATCATTCCACTACACTTTGGCATGGGGAAAAAAAATTGTAGGGTAGATATATCAATTGTTCAATAGGCAACAGGTTTCAGTGTTTTCAAAAGAAATACTTCATCAGAACTGTACAACTTTTTGAACATTGTGCTCCAGACGACCATCAATTCAGATTACTTGCTAAGGCATGGTTTTCCCTTCAGACATAACAAAGTCAGTCTGGTTCTTATGCTGTAGGAAATTTTGCAAGGTGTCATCACAAATTTGAGAAGCTATGGGTAGTTTTGTGAAAGGCAACTGATGGTTTTTGAAGGAGAGTAGCAGCTTGAAATTCTGTGTAAGAGAAAAGGGACTTTATTTTCCTTTATAGCCTCTGTTACAGATTTGGGTTTTACTTTGCAATTTATTTGTTGCTAACATGGTGCACTGCTGTCACCTGATCTTTAATGCACCGTCACAGCGCACGGTCTAGAATATACACAGTCAGTGAATCACCTGTGCTTTCTTGACATCAGAAATGTGTTCATATTTCATGAAAAGGGAGTTTAGACACTAACTTGCTTGTGTTGCTTTTTGTGAGATTTGTTTTAGGTTCTGTGTTCTGCAGATGATAAGAGGTTTTGGTTTAAAACAAACGAATAAATCCAGACCCTGTGTGCTGCTCGTATTCTGCTCTAATATTTTGTAGTTAGTCTAAGAGCTGGTACCTAAAGAGAGTCTTGGGAGATGTGCGTGTGTGAAATGTAAAATTTTTTCTTAGAGTGCTAAGCACGCTGTTGGCATGTTTTAAATTTATGAAGTGGCTCATTTTTGAAATACTTTATAAATATGTAGACATTTTGCAATGCCTTTGAATAAACTATTAAATATTACCAAAGCAATCTAAATGTGACAAGACATAAAGGTATAATACTGTAAGAAACAATGGATGGCAGCTTCACATCTCTGTTATTACATTCCTTCAACTTTCTTACAGTCATTAAAGGTAGAACCGCATGCTATTTTCATTAGTTTTTCAAGTTTTTCCAGGCAAGGAGCATGTCCTTCATCTGATGTTCCAGGAATGCAGCAAAACTGAAGCCTCACTCAGGTCTCTTGATTGTTAGTCCTCTGATCAGTAGACACAATACACCTCTGTGATTTGATTGTAAGCAAATTGGTGTTGCTTCTAAAAAGAATTAGTAATATCAGTCAATTGCTATAAATCATGGAAAGGCCTTTCTCGATGTGTTGAATACTTCTGTGTTGTTAATGAAGTTTTCTCTGCCATAACATAGCTTTGTGCATTTGAAAAGACATTTTAAGGTCAGTAGTTAAGAAGAGGTGTCAGTGGAACTTTGTTAATGCTGTAACACAAAATACTGTGCAGGTTCTTACAGATCTCAGAAGTGAATGTCTAACAAAGTGCTGTATAATGGCTCTTAACAAGAGGAGCTTGTTAAAAGCTTCCTGGCTTTTTAAAAACTCTTTTTGCAATCTTCTGACCTCTAGTTTTGTTAACATATTTACCTAGGATGACTGAATTCCATAATGATGGGTACATTTTTTAAAGTAATTTATATCCCAGCATACATTTTTAGAGAAGAGAATCTTGCCTGCCTAAAAGAATGAGTATTATCACTTCAGGTATTTGCGAACAATGAGCCATCCTGGCTTTACAGAAGCATACAAATGCTGCTTGGAAAGACCTGTGGCGGTCTCATGTTCAACCTGAGCCAGCCAATCTGCATTTTATTGCCATTGCCTCTGTCATCTCTAACTCCACTTCAAATAGTTACAAGTTGCTATTAGGTAACATCTTAGCTTCCCCTTTGCAAGACTTTGCCCCCCTCAACCTGTTGTCTTAGCACATGTGCCCTGGGCCTCTGACCATCTTGGTACTCTCCACTGGACCCTCTCCATTTTCTCAAAATACATCTTAAACTAGGGGACTCAAAACTGAACACAGTGTTCCAGGTGCACCTTCATGAGTGCTGAGTAGAGAGGAATAATAACTCCCCTGGATCTGCCGAGCACCATTCTAATGTTGCCCAGTCCACAAGTTTCTCAGGGTCCCTGGAGTAAGTCTTTGCCATTCATCAATTCAGTTACTCCATCTAACTTAATACCATCCTCAGATTTACTGGAATGTAGTCTGTGTCATCATTCAGCTTGCTGATGGAAAATATAGAACCATCTGGGCCTCAGTATTGACCCCTTTGGTACCCTGGTTTTTACCAGCTGCTGAGTGAACATAGTGTCATTGATACACTATGCTTTGAGCTCAGCAGTCTGACTAATTTTCAACTTAGCTAACAGTCCGTTCTTCCAGTCCATGCTTGTCAGCTTCCAAACAACCGTGCTGTGGGGGACAGTGCCAAAAACCTTACTAAGTTGAGGTTATATTGCATCTATAGCTTTCCCCTCATCCACCAAGACAGTCATTTCATCAAAGGACACAATCAGGTTAATCAGATTGGCAGAGTGTACTTTGTCCTTGATAAATTTAAATTGCCACTTCCTAATTACTTGTCCATCATGTATTTGGAAATGCACTCCAGCAGGACATGCTCCATGGTCTTCTCTGGTACTTTCCAGGTGAGGTTGTCTGAACTGTAGTACCCTGGGTCACTCTTTTTTGCCTTTCTTAGAGATAAGAGTAACCTTAACCTTTTTCCTGTCTTTAGGGACCGCTATCAACCACTAGAATTTTTCACAGCTCATAGCAACATCACAGTCACATTGGCCAACTTTCTCAGCTCCCTTAGGTGAATCCCATCTGGCCCCATGGATCTGAATACATCCAGCTTCCCTAAGTATTCCTAACCTGTTGCTCCTGTACTGTTGGTTTCCCCACTCTTTCCCAAACTATGCTGATACATGCAGTAGTCTAGGAGCAAGCTTTCCCTTTATGGAACAAAACAAAAAAGGCACCTAGTACTAAAGCCTTTTCTGTATCATCTGTCACTAGGTTGTCTTCCCCTATCCACCAGTGGAGTCTTGTTTTCCCAGAACTTCCTTTTGGGCTAACAATACCTTTAGCATCTTTTCTCGTGATCCTTTATGCTCTTCGCTAGGTTTAGCTCAAGCAGGGCTTTCACTTTCCTGATTTTTGTCACTGACTATCTGAGCAATGCTTTTGCACTCCTCCTTTGTTGCCTCTTCTTGTTTCTACTTGTACGTTTCATTCTTATATTTTAGTTCATTGAGAAGTTCTTGCTTAGCCCAAGTAGGTCAAGTAGGTTAGCTGCCAAGATTTCTAGTCTTCCTGCAGGGTGAGATGAGTTATTTACGAGCTCACTCTCTAAATATCATCCAGCTCTCCTGGGTGCCCTTTTCCTTCATAACTGCTTCCTATGGGATTCTACATAGCAGTTTCCTGAATAAGCCAAAGTCTACTCTCCTAAGTCCAGAGTCCGAACTCGAAGGTCCTAACTTTTCCCAGTCTTCTTCTGGATGCTGGAGTCTTGTCTTGTAGTCACTTTAACCAAAACTGCCATCTGTGAATACATTTACCATGAGTTCTTCTTGTTTGTGAGCAGCAGATCAAGCAGATACCTTACCTCTAGCTGGCCCTTCTTGTATTTGCATTGGATTAGCAACACAGTCTAGAGATGGTCTGGATTTTTTTGCACAATGCTGTGTTGTCCTCCTAGTCCTGTTGTCTGGATGGTTGAATTCCCACAAGAAGACAAGAGTCTGCAAGAGACTTCTGCTAGTTGTTTGCAGAAAGTTTTACCCCCTTCCTCCTCTTTGTCAGACCCCTGACCACAACATCTCCAATATTACTTTACCCTCTGATTTTGGCCTAGAGACTATCAACAAGCATTCCTCCAGTTTCATGCTAGAGCTCTGTGCAGTCAAGGAGTTCTTTAACATGGAGAATGAAAGTCTCTCCTTCCTTCCCTCCCTATCCTTCCTAAACAGCCTATATCTATCCATGACAGTATAACAATTACATGTACTAGTAGTCCACACGTCCTTTGGCTGCTCGAAGTCTGGTACAAGAGGGAAAGAATGTGCATGAGGGAAGAGGGGGGCCTGTACCATATGGCAGCAAGCCACAATTAGTTTGGCTTAAGTGAAATTGTCCCTTCTTATTTCCCCATCTCTCCAGAGGTGGTTAGTCAAAGTTAAGTGTTGTGTTTAGACTGTCCTGAAGGATATGCATTTTGGGACTGTGTTTAGGGAACTTAAGAGTTGGAAAGTGCTTCCAGACAATCTGCAAGGGCTTTTCCATGTGTGTTTTTTTTTCTTTTTTCTTTTTTTTAACTACATCCTGAGCACTGAGAAGGAATTTCCTTTGACGAGTGGAAACCAGTACCCTTTCTATGAAGAGCAGGTGGCTGAGAGAGATAGCAGACCTCTGGGTTATTCTCAAAACTTTATAGTTATTCTGCAGCCTCCAAAGGAGCTGTTTCATGTATATATCTTTATCTTCTGGTACTGGTGCATCCCAGAGGTTTTTGCTAAAAAGTAATAGAGTATATGAAATCATCACCTGGAAACATTTATTGAGGGGTATCTCAGTCTGTGAGGTGGGGTTCAGCTAAAAAGGCTATACCAGCAGAACAAAATTCAGAAGCTAGGAGCTTAAAAAAAAAAAAAAAAAAAAAAAAAAAAAAAGTAGGATGGGGACTGCATTTTTATGAAATGATGTGAAGGACAAGGAGGTGTTCAGCAGTAAACAGTTGAAGATGATGACTGCAGTCTTCTGGTTAAGAGTGAGCATCCTATCTCTAACTGTATGAACAAGGAAATATCAAATGGATGTGAAGGGCATTGGAGGAAGAGAATGTTTTCAGCATATGCTGCATTAATAAAACTACTACTGGCAGATAATTTTTATTTCAATTGTGTGCAATTAAAAAAAAAGACATGGTAAATTAGAAAGGCTTCAGAAACAATTGTAAATACTCATACTACTCATATCAATATGTAGGGCTTGAAAAACATGTTTTTAATAGCTTTTAAAATTTCTCTTTCTAGTCACTCCTTGGAATTGTTTTGCCCCTGCCATCTAGGAGAAAGAACTTACCATTTGAGCTGAATAATACTTTAAAGCATGATATTTGAGAAAAATGAAATAAGGAGGAAGTTTAGCCATAAGTGTTTGAGAAAGGAATGATCTACGATTCATTCCACCGTATCATTGTCTGATCTAGCTCCCGACTGTTGTATCGTGTGAGGAAAACTGTATGATTTTGACTGGAAAATTATAAAAGGTGCTGGAGTTCTATCACAGTGGAGACTAACCACCAACTTTAAGCCTGATAATGGGTAAAAGCAATCTATTAATGCCTGTTAATAACATCTAAATATTCTTTGTTTGGCTATTGGATGTTATTTCAGAGAAGCTTTAGTTATCAGTCTTTCTGAGGATGGAAAATGTATGCTCTTGATTTGATCATAGAAGCATTAGTGATCATGTCTAGGGGGATAGTTACTTATCCTATTCAAAAACTGGAATACTTACTACTGAATTGTCTATCTACCACATAACGGTAGGGAACTGTATCTTTGTCTTCCAAAGTGAACTTTGTGTTCCTGGTATTAGTATTGCCTACTACCTGTCCTTGTCTGAAGCACCCACAGAAACATAATTTTGATGTGAGAACTGTATAAAATTTCAATGGACCAAACCAAAGCTCTTTTATTTATTTTGTACCATTTGTCAGCAAAGGACAGGAAGATCTCAAAGCTGTTGATATAAACATATATATTTATATCAATTTTCAGGGAGTTGGTTTGTGTCAATAGAGTTCCTGAATCAGCTGTAAAATAAATGTTATATTGACTAGCTAGTTGATGGCACTTGTGGACAATACTGTTTAAAAAGCTGGAGTGCTCGATGGTCAAGTCTGATTTTTAGTAGGATGTAATCTGATGATCTGCACTTACAGATGTAATTACATTCATGATATAAGTAATATTGAATAAGGAGAGAATTTTTTTCCCCATCAAATAATTCTATTTTATTCATTTTTGACATGTTTCTACCATCTTTATTTTTGCTATGTTCTGCCTCTGTCATTTGTGCTGTTCTTGATGTTATGGCATTCAGCTTCCCAGACCTGCCTTCTGCAGCAGAATCCCCTAGGTCTGTTTTCCCATTTCTAATGTTTTTTTTTTTTTTTAAAAAAGTAACCAGTCCAGATACTTTGCTTTTCCTTTCTTTTAAGTAATAGGTAAGGACAGAAGTGGTGTCCTGATCTGAGGAGTATTACTTTGGAACTTTTTTTACAAGAACAGAGACAGAGTGGCGGTTAACTGCCAAACTCTCAAGGTGGCTGTTCAGAGTTCAGAACAGCCTTTGGTATGTTCTCTGGCTTGTTCAGACTGGCTTTTTTCTGAGTACCTTCAGTTTTTGCAGATGCTGCCTTCTATTATATAATATTCAAAGCAAGTAGAAGAGGGTTTGTTTATCCTGGAGATGTTACAATTAGAGCTTTCTATTCCAGGATCACTTTCTAATGCCTGGTGTTACATCTTCACTAACATAAGCAAAGCTCTAATTACAGATAGTAAATTAGGCTTCACAACCTGCAAACTGTTCCAGAGGCATGACTAATTTGTTAATGGAAATGCTACTAGAAATTGCACAACAGGGACATGAACCAGACTCAGTGAATATCAGTACTGAGAAGATCAGTATTTCTGCTTTGAGTTTCCAAGTATACATGACATCTTATATAAAATATCTCCTGGGTCATTGAGTCATATTGTAGGGGCAGACAGCGAGGGATTGGACAAGATAGAGTTAAGGAGCCAAAAGCCTTGGGAGGAATAAATAGCAGTATGTAGATAAGGTAGTAGCCGCACGGAATGAGGAGGAGTGATGATGGGAACATGACCTTCGAGAAAGTACCGATCCGGGCTAGAGCTTATATAAAGGGCTTGCTTGCTTGAATAAAGTTGATTCTGATCCGGCACATCGGAGTCCGTGAATCAGACTGCCACAGCATATATTAATAATAAATCCTGCTTTGCTCATTCCATAATAGGCTAAAGTAAGCTTTTGAACCCTATGTTCTTCTTTTCTTTAATTACAAGGATTATGGACTATTAATTGTAGTTTGTACTGCTTATTTGATTGAAGTGTATTTTTTCTTGCTGTGAAATTTGGTAGAGTTGTCTCAGAAAATACCTTGGCATTGTCTGGAGAGATTGAATGTGAAACTATGACCTAAGAAATTTGTTTCCTTTTGCAGCAATTGCTGTTCTCCCTCCCCGTTATTGGATGTTTGCTCGCCTACAAAGGCTCCCCCCTTGTCTGTGCCAGCACAACAGTTTGTGGAGCTGCAGTGTAAATTGGGTTAGTTTACTGTTTCAGATTTTTTTTTTCTTTGGCTCAGTGGCTGTGATCAGCTTATTGATTCTGTTTATAACATTGCTGCAGATCTTGTTCTGTTGGCACAGCTGAAGGGACAGTGAGGGTGGGAGTGAGAGGCAGGAATTTGAAACTCTTCAAGCTGACATTGCTGCTAAAATAAAAATACATAGTGCACTCATGAGTTTGTTCTTTGGCTTTAAAAGCTGATACTTTGATCTAACAAACGAAAGACCCTCTCCAGAAACCCTAACACGCCATAGTGCTTTCTTCATATGGTTGAATCTTAGAAGGCTTTATTTCTGCATGTATCATGAGAAAATTATTTAATTTCTGTGGTCTGCATGTGATGTGAAGTTTTAAGTCCTTGTAGCATCCCTGGCCATTTTGAATCCTTTAATGAATTGAACCTTGCTTATTAACAGAGACGTTAAAAGCACACCAAGAAGAGCGCGTCCCTGTTTGGAATGCTGGTGTTCTGGCCAGCCAGCCTGAGGTGATCTTTGCAAAGCTGTTAGAAGTTGCGTTATCTGATAGGGAAAGAGAAACCTCATTGTAAGTTCTTTTTGTCTATGGTGTCTTCTGTTTCAAATACATACAGAGAAAAGTATGAGCAATATACCTGGGATTACTGTGCCCTAGTGATGGTTGGCTGCCATAAGGGACCTCCTGTTGACTGAGCTAGTGTTTTAATGGATTTTTTTCCACTGGTCTCTTCTGTTTTCTTGAGGAAAAAGTGTGAGCATGGCAACTGTAGGCTTCTGCCAGTTGATCAGGGCTGCATACAATGGGTGAGAAGTACACTACTAGAGCACACATTTAAAACAAACAGCTTACTGAGAAGCTGAAATAGCTCTTAAAGGTTTCTTATGTTCCCTTGGGGAATGTTTAACACTTTTATTCCTTAATTTCAAGTGTTAAGTCTCTAGAAAACAGTAAATGAAAGGATGGAGTAATTAGCCATAGATCAATGGGAACAGACTTCAAAGTTGGACTAAGGTTATTAAAAAAACTCATTTACATGTTAAGAAGATTATTTTAGACATGCAAGCTTGTTAAACCTAGTCTAATTACATGGTGCTTTTCCCCCCTTAGTTGTGAAATGTGGGCAAGTAAAATCTCTTAAGATACTTTTAATTGGGAAACCTCCACTGTAGAATAATGTCCTCCAGTTCCTTGGTGATTCCTGAGAACATTTCTGACTTGTAGGAATTTCATAGTTTGTGTCAGGTTTCATTTGCTATTATTTAAAGAACACTTGCAAATCTCTCCATTTTTCCTTCAGAAAATATCCTAAATTGGCAGATCTGCTGCCCATCAAAGGTAAAGCATCTCTGAACTGTAAATGGAAAAAAAAAAATGTATAAGCTGTTCTCTTCTATTGGATACAAGTCTATGTAGCTGGCAAACATGCTTGTCTATGAGCTCCATCCAGTGACTGGTTATTTCAAAGATATGTATTCCACATAAGCATGCAGGATCTGAGGGCTTTTTAGTCAGAAGCAAACTAAGTCAATTTTGATATAGAACAAAAACAAACTAAAATAAATATGTTCCCAATGAATAAAGTTTTTTGCTACAGAGTTGCTGCCAGAAACTTATCTTCAGCAGGGTTTGCACAAGACCTTTTAAATACTTATTTGTATGTTAATGTTTGGAAAAGTCTGCCAACGAGAAAACAGCTGCCTACACCACCTTCTCTCCGCTTCCCTTGGAAGCTTGTTTCATTTTAATACAGATATTTTCTTTCTACTCTGTTCTACATCCACTTTTGAGCTATGACTTCTTAGACTGATAGTCTACAAACTGTTTTACCTGTTCTTTCAGATGAACATGCACATCCCCTTCCCTCTTTCTTCAGTTAGCATGGTCTTATGTTGTGAGCATAAGTTATCTGATTGTGTTCTTCATGACTTTCCTCCTTTGTCCATCTCCCCCAAACTGAATGCTTAGCATCTGAAGTCTGTGATGTCCTTGCTGTGTCTGGGTCAACTTTCTTTTAATATATCTTACCTTACTCAAAGGGTCCTCTGAGGAAAAAATATTTCATTACATTATAAATGTAATTTTCATTACATAATGTGAATTAAATACATAATGTAAATTCATTGCATAATGTAAATTTAATTACATTATGCATTTCATTATGTTTCTTTCCAAAATATGTCTAGTTTTCATCATTGCTTTGTTTTCATAAACTTTTCACATCATTATAATTTAAAGGTTCTTTTGACTTGGCAGAACTTGCTTTCCAAGGATGAGAGAAATGAAGTCTTTATTCCTGAGTTCTGTTAAAAATATTAAGCTGCTATTTGGCATTGCTTTCTCTCCATTCTGTGGCCTTAATAGGCTTTAATAGGCCTATTAGGCCTATTGACACTTTTTGGAATGGATGGTCTCAAGAGGAGCTAGTGTCATTGCCGTTAGACTGAGGTTGAGGGAGGTTACAGGTCAGTTTTATTTCCCTTCTAGCGTATTTATTTTCACAATTTTTTTCTTTCCTTTCCGAGTCTCTTAATCATTCTTTTCTACCTCACGGTAATCCTTAGGATTGTTTTTTGTTGTTTGTTTTTTGTTTTTTTCGAGCAATCCATATGTTAGAGTCATCTAAAATAAGCATTTTGTTTTGTTGCTTGATTTAGTGACGGTGGGTATTCCCATGACAGGCATACCTAACATGGGACAGATCTTGCATAAGGAGGATCCAGGATAAGGTTTTGTGTCAATTTCCTTGCCGGTTGGAAAAGTAAGGGGGAGAGGGCCTGGAACCTTCCCACCAGAAACATGAGTGGGTATTTTGTTTTGTTTTTGTCACAGCATGATAGCAGATAGGAATCAAACGTGCTTTACATACTACATAGATGTATCTTTAGGTACCCAGATAATACAATAGGAGTTTGTAAAGTAAATGTGATGTGTTATATTTCTACAGAAGCTGCGTGGTTACAACTGATGGATTATTATATGACTAATAATAGGAAGTGCTGCTTGCTGACAGCTTATGAAATTAGTCATTTATGAGATTATTGAAACAGTGACTACAGTAAACACAGTTTACTGTATTTCAAAAATGGATTACTTTCAAATGCTAGACATTTCTTATGTGTGTACTTGTATTTGTTTTGAGAAGTGACTAAAAAGGTTTAATTTCAGTTTGAAATAACTAAAATTCTTTGTTGGATTATAGATCATTAAACTGTCTCTCTCAAACTCTTATTGAATTTTAGAGGACTGTGTGTATGCATATGTATGTGTACATACATGTTTGTATTTAGTTTTTTGTTTAAGCAAGCTGTGGGTATGCCAGTTTTAAGAAGTTCAGCAGGGAGAGGATTCTTGAAAATTGGTGCTGGTACTAACTTGCTCACTCTGACATTTGGCATACCACTCGACTGTAAGGACATCTTTATCCTGTAATGTATATGCTTTGTAAGTATGAAGGAAACAGAACTCATGAAATTGTGATGTTTTCTGTGTCCTGTTAAGACTTAAGGAGGACACAGATTTGGAGCCCCTTTCTGCTTCACTAAGATGAAATAGTAAAGGTAGCTGTTGACCTGAACACCTTACACTACCAGTTTCCAAGGGCCTCCTTCTTATGTGGGCGAAATAATACAAAATTGTCAAATAGGGGGAAGGAAATGATTCACTGGCTATCCAAAGTCCTTTGCCTTGAAAACTGCTGTTCTGTGTTCTAGATTGAGTGGGTTTTTTTTCTGGATTAGAATGGTATGTCTCATACTTTTGAATGTGCAGGAATTTTTCTTTCTTTTTTCTTTTCTTTTTTTTTTTTTTAATTCTGTTCGGATACAGTTAATTAGAATTTGCCACTTTTCTTGCTTGGGATTCTGATTCTTTGTTTTGTGTATATATGTATGTGTTCATGAAAAAGGGAACTCAGTACAAATCTTACTGAACAGCTAAAAAGAGTGCTACTGTTGATGAGACCCATTATTAAAGCTACGGTGATGCAGTGGTATGTCATATGGTGCAGGACTTTCAATAATGTAGTCAGCTCATCTGCTCTGAGAATCAGAGGTTCAGGTATGTAATATTGTTGACAAACCATTGCACTGAGAATTTTTCCTGTCAAAATGCTTAAGCTCACTGGAAAAATAAGCAGTAAGGTGGTAGAGAAAAGTTTCTTTAACTGAATTTCTATCTTGTTTGTTCTTAGGTAGCCATTTTAAGTACAAGTGTAACACTTGTGATGGCTAAGATGAGTTAGTAGGGGAATGGAGAAAAATGAATAATTCTTTTATGCAGGTAGTATAAAAAAGACTATATTCATTTTCTTTTCCTTCTATGAATGAAGAATTATTGTAACTGAATAATATTGAGTGTGTCTGGGTTAATCTTGTAATGTTTATATCAAACTAATTTAAAATATATTTTTCCACTAGTAGTTGTAAGTACACTTTTTTACTCTTTTTAGTTTTATTTTAAAATTCTGTTTTATGAATTAATCATTTTAAAGGATATTTATCTGAACATTGTTTTTCTTTAGTATTTGCCCTCCTCTTAAACATTCAAGACTAGGAAATTCATTGTAACTTTTCATTTTTTTTCAAAAGATTAAACAACTCATCATGGAAGTACTAATTAGGGTTAAACTATCATCCCCAAACTTGATCTTTTTCTTTTTTTAGGGGACATAGGCACAATATCAAAATAATTTCCCAAATTACTTTTGTTATTTATGGGACCTAAGGATTATCTGGCTGTTACAATAGATACATACTACTTTTGAATTGTTTTTGTTTTTGGTCAGTGGTGCCTCGCTACAGTAGCTTCCATACTTGCATTGTATTGTATACAAATGTTTTTTTTTTTCCTGTGCTTTTGAAATTTCTGTCGTATTTAATATCTCTTATTTCTTGTTTTGTAGTAGTTCAGAAGTGCCTGAGATACCAGTTTTGCAGCTCACTGTTTATTCTTATCCAGGCCAATTAGTTTACTTCTCAGTAAATATGATTTCTTCATAATAATTTGGATACATTTTTACATGGATAACATACATGCCTAGTTTTTAGGGCGCATCTAGAAAGGATATGTTTATGCGGGAGTTGCAATAAAATAGTTGCAGCCGTATTTGGCAATTGCTTTGAATTTCATGTAAGTTAAGAAATTGGCTTTTCTATTTCACATAACTTTCCCAATCTGCACTGCATTATGAATAAAGAGTACATACTTTTAAACTGACAAATCTTTAAATTAGTTTAATTAAAAATTTGGAATGGAGGAGACAGTAAATCATACAGAAGAGGCTTCAGTCCTTTTTGATGCTATAGCAGGAAAATAAAAAATCTTTTCTCCCAGTAGTCATTTCTTCCTGATATCAGATTTGAAGCATGTCAACTACCTGAACAACTTGCTTACATTTAGACTTTATTTCTATTGTGTTACTATACATATGAAAGTTTACTGTCTTAAATCAAAATAATGTGTAAAATTTAAATTACTAGAAGTTTATCAACACTTACTACTTCATGTGATAACATCTTTATTAGTACCAAACTCATCAAGGAATTTTTGATAGCACATAATTTGAACCGGAGGTGGCTTTTGACTCTGCTACTTTGAATATGTTAATCTAAAATACTTGGTTTTCTTAGAGCATGCCTAGAAGTGCTGTAGGCATATGAGGACATGTTTACGCTGTGCAATGAAGTGTGGTGCAGAGACACCCAGAAAAGCGGAGTCCAAGCTAGCATCAGATCTGGGAACAGTACAGTTGCATTAGAATGGCTCTGTGCCTGAGGTGGGAAGCCCTTTCCAGAAGAAATAACAGCTTACATTTGAAAAGGGTTTAACTATACCAAAGTACTGCTGCATCCAAGAAATAGGCCATATTAATTGTGTACTCTGTGTTCTTTATGTACTATATCTCCTCTCTGCCCCAATTTTATATATTACTTTTTGAACCTGAGTTTAGTGTCATGTAACTGTAATGCCGTGTTCAGTTTAAGTAAAGATTTTTTTTTTCCCTGCTCTGACTACATTAACGTTCATAGTCATTAAAGGAAAAAACAAATACACCATTTTTATATATATTTTAATTTATCCTTATTAACATAAGAGCTGAATGCTTATGGAGCTATTTGGGAATCAGTTGTCAGCTTGAAATTCTGCAGTAACTTTCACCCTTAAGTAAAACCTTAATATGTAGAATAACTATTTGTATTGAAAATCAGATATTGATAGAAGAATTCTGTAGTGTATTTTGGAATGGGTATGAATGTCTTCAAGTGGTAAGTGAATGGCTGAAAGAGCAGTCAGATAGCTATGAAAATATCTAACAGAAAAGCTAGGATGGCTGTAGGGAGGGCATAAAATATCAGGCAATCAGTATGCAGCCTCCAAGAAATGGATTGTTGTAGTGGATTTTGGGATCCATGTGATTTGCAATGGGATTGATTTGATTCTTCATCTGAAGGAGTGTCACTTTAGTAGAGAATAAGTGAATGTGAAAATGGCTGTATAGTATGGTTTTCAGGATGTTAAGATAAACCTTTAATATACAGCAATATGTTATGGGCAATTGTTGTTTTGTCTTGGTTTGTTTTTTGTTTTTTATACATGGCAGAATGAACAGCTAATAAAGCATTCTCTCTGCAGGTATTCTTTTTTCCGTTGTCTTTTGACAGATGTGTCTGTTTATCCTGTAAGCTCTTCATGGCAAAACTCTCTTGTAATTATGTAGAGATATTACCATGCAGGACCTATTTCCTGTTTGTGAGTGTGCTTCTACAGTATATTCACTATTTTTATTATCAGTAAATGGTCATGGGAATGTCTGCAAGCATTGAAAAAAATACAGGATTCTCGTTGTATGAGGAAACTTTGCCCACTACATTGTTTATATAATTATTTACAAGTTTGCAGGGTCTAAATGGTATCACTTGCCAGCTCTTATTTTGATTTTTTTTAATGTAATAGATATTATATTAGCAAGAACTTCTGAGATATTCTGATTTCAATAAAAGAGGTTTTTGATCAGTATAATCACTACACTAAATCTGCGCATATGTCTATGAGACTTTGTCTTAATATTTTTAATAAAGCTCTGACTAGATGTTAAGCACTATATAAGCTCTGACTAGATTTTAAGCAAATTTTAAAAATATTTTTAATATTGCTGGTTGGCCGGTCATGTGCTTATTTAGAAAGAGTCCTTCTTAATTAGACTCTTTCTGTCTGGTTCATGCGATAAAATATCCCAGTAAATTTTTGCCATCACAACTGTTTCTATGGAGATGAATTGTGATGACAATATTCAGTGAATGAAATGTGAAATCCATGGTGAGTTTAGAGAGGGAGGTTTTTATTTGCTCTCACATCTTGCTGATTGACATGATTAATGGGAAACTGAAATCAGGAATCTAACAGTATTGTATTAAAAATGTTTAAATGGTTATCTGAGTTTCCCAGTTCTTTCAGGGGATTTGTCTTAAAATAGCTTAATATTTGAGGGCAAAATTGGTATTCCTCCTAAGAAGGAAAATGTATAGCTTTAACCAATTCTCTTCTTATCCTTGCCAGTGTGACTAAAACTTGACCTGCAGTACCCCGTGTAAATCCGTTGGAACTTAAAACAATTGTGCTGTCTCATGTGAAGCTTGTACTCGGCAATGTCATTAATTCCTTTGGGGCGGGGGAGTGGAATCTAGGTAGGAAAACTAGGAGGGGAATTTCAAGTTGTCTTTTGATGCTTAGGAGAGGAGGTGGTCATCCTTGTTTCAGCACTTGTAAAAAGCAATGACAATCAGCCTCCTTTTTTCATATTTATTCCCATTAGCCAGACTGTGCAAATTTTCAGGCCTTAGCTGCTGGCCTAGGCACTGTGATTTCCAAAACCTGACATTAGTCCATACTGTTCAGTACACTAGAGTTCTCAGTATCTATGTATCATTCTTTTCTCTAACTGTTCAAGATCCTTCAAGCCACATCAGAAATTATTTTGCCAAGCTGGACTGTGCAGCTGGGCCATTTCACCAATCTGTAGTTAAATATTCATAACTATTTTTAGGGGAAATAATTTTTAAGAGGCTTTATTATATCAGGTTTTTCTGTAGAGGAGGAGTTTTGCAGGTTGGGAGAATTCACGTTTTCACAGCTGTGGGAATGGTATTCCCAGGACACTGCCCATTTTCAGATAATTGTCAACAGCAGCTACATGTGATCAGGTAGCACATTTCTTAACTGGTCTTGATATTTATATGGTTTAGAAGGACAGTCCAGTCTCTCCAGACTGTCTACGGTGTGGATAATGCGTTGCACTCACTAGCACTCCTGCAGGTCTCACCTTGCTTGGTGAGAAGGTTGGGATGCTTGTGTGCATCCTGCGTCAATTCCCTTTTCAAACGCGGGGGAACTTTTGTAGGAGACGCTTCAAAACAAGCAATAGCAGGTGGTTCTTCACACGAGGTATAGCAAAACTGCTGGTTTTTTGCCACAGGATGTTGCGAATGCTAACCTCTTATGTGACTTCTTCAAAAATCATCAGACAAATTCATGGAAGAAAAATCTATGGGTCCTATTAAATGGAAAGATACCACCTCTAGCTCAGGAAGTCCTTAAACTAGAATGTTGGGAAGCTGGGAGAGCAGTCTAGGAAGCATTAGGAAATGGTTGGGTAGAGGTTGATGCCATCAGGCCTGGAATGAGCACCAACATGGTGATACTAAAATGCTTGATACATCTGTCTGGGTCTTTGCCTGTTAGCCAGGAAAAGCCCCCGTTCCCTCCTTCCTGACCACAGAAGCAAGTTTGACATGTGTGGTATGGTCAGGATAGCAGATCTGGTGTATTGTTGTGATTTAGGCTGTGGTGATCAAGTGCAGAGATGCCCAACAGATATCCCTGGACTGATCACATGATTTACACACTTTTCCCCATTTTCTGACCCTGTGTTTCACTGCTTTGTATCACCCTTTCTCCACCCTGGTCATCTTCCAAGTAAACAGCCACCTCTAATTTCCCCATTGGTCTCATTTTTGCCACATCAGTTCCCAAATTGGTATTTCTGATATCATTGGAAAGCTGAGTCTTGTATGGTATTACTGATACTATTAGCTAGCTATTGTTAGCCTGGCAAGATCCTGCTTCCCAAAAGGTCCCAAATACTCTCCTTCAATTATCTGAAGCTTGGCTGTTTCTAACAGTTCCTAGCAGTTCTGTGATTTTTTTTGTTACTTTTCACATTATCTGTCACATCCAGCAGTTTCTCATGTCCTGTTCAGTTAGCATAATCTCAGGGCTGGGCCTAGTAGTCAGCAGCCTAGTTGTGTGCCTGCATCTGTAATGGGAATATTTATAGCATCCTTAGAAAGGTTTGTATGATTTCCCTGTTCATGCCTTCATAGGTATTTGTTACTGGCGAGAGTCTGAGGAGCTGTATAATCCACAGTGTCTGAATAGCCTTTGCTCTGACCAGCATGGCTGCTCCTAGTAAAGTAATAATGCTGTGATGGAAACCTGAGGCTATGGTTGCATGACCACCTTAATTCAGTGTGCCTCTGGGCTGTTGCTAAAAAAGCCTTTTTCTCCTCTCAAGTCTTCCAGTCTGTATATCTGCTGCAGGCTCCCTGCTTCTCTCCCTACAGACATGTAAACGCTTTTTTAGCCTTCTTCCTGTACTAAGAAGGTTCTGCAGGGTCAGCCCTTGGAGGGGGTCTTGAGCCGGAGTGCAGCAGTCAAGACCCGGCAAACATACAGCATTGTTCTCAATGTGCAACGCTTTTTAAACAAAACATACAATGTACAAAGAAAATAACTTTAAGATCAATTGGGGCTGCAAGTGTTAACGATTGGACAGGCTGAAGTGATAGAAATTATTTTAATGTTACCACTGACCTCCTTGGTTTAACATTTTATTCAGAACACAGGGCTGTCAGTGAATTACCTCGTACAAAAGTACCTCTTCTTGCTTTCTTGCTTTTACATACTTTGTAGGTAGAATACTAGAAAGGCAGACCTCTCCATTGCATGCTTCAACAGTCAGGTGAAATAGGAGAGGCCTCCAGTGGGAATGTAATTTCTAATAAGAAATATCATTCATGTATAGAATTTCATCAAAGTTTTGCTGTCTTAGAAAATGCATAGCGTAGGTTCTTTATTTCAGGAAGATTGGAGAGTAGGGCCAGAAAAATATTTGGGAAGAGGTGATGGTAGCAGAATTATGAACTAACTTAAACTTTTACTCCTAATACAAACATCTTTAAAGTAAAAAAAAAAGTGTGTCTTTTCTTGGGCTTTACCAGTCGTCTCATACCTAGCACCACAAATGATAAATGAGCCTAGTAATTTTTATTTCAGGATACAGAAAGCAAGCCTAGTGAGTTGCAGACTTCCTCTGTTTATCGTGTGTATTTAGATAGGCATGTGAACTTTTGTATTTGAAACACAAGCTGTGCATCATATAATGTTCACGAGTGGAGGACAGCTGTTTTGATGATGAACAAGGCGGATCAGATTTTAGGCAAAATTCTTCTCTCCTTGCGTTTTGAAGTAGACTGTTGGTCAGCAAAGTCAACAGATAATGATTTATGCACAAGCAGCTGATAGTTTCCAAAAAACCACACTTCTATTGAGTGAGAACACATTTCTCACTTATATTGATTTTTACTATATGGCATAAGTTAATACGGTATTTTACAAAAAATGAACACTGGCACTTTGCCTTTACCTTTGTTTTCATGTGTTCATGTTAAAGTAATTTTACTAAGTATGAGGGGGAAGACATTATGAAGGGATAAAGGAAATCTCTCTTTCTTTTATGGCTTCTTTTTGGAACTTTTCAAAACTTTGAAGTTGAAAAACAGTCCAAAATTTCATTCAGAAATGTGACAGTTCTAGTATTTGTAAACTGGAGTGCTTTTTTAGTTTTGGTGATGTTTAAGAAGGTCATAACAGTGGAGACCAAAGAGATTTTTTTGTTTGTTTGTTAATTCTTGCAAGCACTTGCAGAAAGCTTCTTTGTAGTATTTCAATAGTGCTGCTGTATTGTTTCTGCGGTGGAGAGGATAAGGATAACTGATATGCTAGTGCTCTGTAATATGACTACTGAGCAACAATTTTTCAGCTATCTGTGGTACCAATATCTCAAGAAGAGAATAGCAATGAAGTAAATCCCTCTGTTTGGCATACTATGTCTATAGTGTTTGAGGCTTATTAATTTTGGTGATCTCTGTTGTAATGCTTTGTTATTGATGGTCACTTTACAAGGTTAAGAAATAATTGTATGCTTATTTGTTTGAATTCCCCTCGTGCCTAGGTGAAACTTGCTGACCAAGGGGAAACACTGTGTCTATATGTTTCCTATTTGTTTCTGAACTAGTACGTTTCCAAGCCTTTAAGCATTCCATCTGGATTGTAATGGAATTGGGGCAGGTCTTGCTGTGCTAGATTGAAATAAAAGGATAATCTCATAAATGTGTATCTTGGAATACAGCAATCGTATGGGGTGTGTGCACACTGGCTTGTTGCAGGAGATCTGAGCATGCCAATTTTATTTACCTCAGAGAACAGTTGTATAGTAATGAGTGGATGCTGGCATGGCTCTGAAAAGCAGCCCAAGTAATTTCTTGGCTAGTAAGATGCAAAAGAATTTTGGTAACCTCAGAGAACCTTGTGATGCTTGTTTCAATTCAGGAAATGGATGAAAGTTGCCAAACTGAAAGGAAGACTGAAAGGAAGATCCCATTCCTCTCAAAATTGTAGGACACGGTTTTGTTTTCAAACCCATTGCTTTCAATGCCTCTCCTCCTGAGAAGAGGATCTGAGTTTCTGTATTTCAAAGTAGTCTTATTTTAGTTTATATTCTGCCCCACCCTCCGCAAAAAAAAAAAAAAAAAAAAAAAAAAAGGCTGTAGTTACACAGAGCTTTTTGTGTACTTACTTCAAGGAGAAAATTCAGGAAGTTATGTCTTGAAGTTGACTGACTTGGGGTCCTGCCACAGAACTTCAGAAGCCTTTTTTTTTTTTCTTCTTCAAATTCCTTAGGAAAACAAATGTTGAAAGTTTCAAATTGTACTATCCTGTATGTTTTTGAAGAGGATTTTTTCTCAGCTGGAGCCAAAGACTAGTCGCCATTCAAGTTTTTCTTTTAGATGTTTGTAGCAGACATCATACCTCATGCTTGTGTTTCTTAGGCTTAGATGGATTTCTTTGGATGTTCTGGTAGTTCTTGTGGTGAAAAACCCACCTCTTTCAAAGATGCATTAATCCAATCATATTTGATATTCTATTCAGGCCTGGAACAAAATTTCAGTATATATTTGTTGTATAACTTAGTTGCTAACGAATCACAGCTCTGTCATAAGCACTGAGAAAAGCCATCTCACATCTATAAAACCGCTTTTCATTATTTATTTATTTATTTTACACCATATCAGAAGAGAAGCATTAGCTATTGAACAGTGCAAACATTTTCAGTTTAGCATTTACACTGAGAATTCTGCTGATTAGTCATCTTGCTGTATTTGAAGAAGAAATCCTCAAAATTTTACTTCGGGGAAAGGAATCTCTCTGGTGTGGCAGCAGATACTCTGCCTTGTTACCATAGTGGCAGAGTTCTTTCAAATGCATTTAGTGGCTCTTGACCAAAGAGCAGGACTGAGATAGAGGAGGGCATTGAAGGAAAGAGCAGTGCTGTTGCTCGTAGTTTCTCCTTGCAGATGTTCGTTCAAACTGCAGCCTTACGATGGGTCCTCTTGTGCTCCTACTTCAGAGGATTGCTTATTAATTAAGCCAGGAGCATTTGAGCTTGTGGCTCTTAATGTTAACTCTTTCTGTTTAGAAATAATACTTACAACTAACGTAACATTTACTCCACTCACTATTCCTCGTTCTATGTATGTCAAGAAAAAGCATGACTGTAATTTGTACCCAGAACTGCCATCAGAACATCAGTCAGGCGAGTCAAGCCCTTGAAATACATTTGGAGTGAGCAATCTCTTTTTTTTTTTTTTTTTTTTTTTTTTTAAACTTGTTCACTTGTTAATAACAGTTGAAGTTTGGATCTTTACTGTGTATTAGAATGTACTTAGAAGAGTAGTTGCTTCCAAGACTTTTAGCATGTCATAAAACCAGGCAATATGAAATAGGTACGTCACATGCATTCTTAGGCCTACATAGAACTAGCTGGAGTTGGTTTGACAAGTAGCAGACTTGGATTTAGAATAAAAAAATTCAATGTTTTAATACTTATCTGTACCTAATATCTTTATGCTCCTGATTTTTAAAATATTTCACTACTGATGAACTGACTCCTTCATCTAAACTAACAACCTGATCTCTCTAATATCTCCCTGTGGCTGTCCAGTCATCACTTTTAACAGACATTTACGGTTTGTCAGGTAACACAGAGATTAGGTAGTACTGAATTAAAGTTTTTGTTGCTAGGCTTGACAAGTCACAAGCTAAGCAGAATCCACGAGTAGAGCTCACGTTCTGCATTTCTAAAATCAAAGCAGAAGTTTTCTAGCTAATTGCATTTTTCATAATATCTAGTAAAACATGATAATCAACAGACATTATAAGGTGTTATGTTGAGGAAAGCACAGAAGTTTTTCTGAAGCATATCACTGTTTATAAGCTAAACCATCTCATTTGCTTATTTTTTAATGTTTTATAATATATTTGGGATTCCTACCTTCTTAAGTTGTAGATTATTCAGACATGTTGTCTGTGCCAATATCGTTAGTTTTTACTACTCCACAGTCAGATTCTGTCTCAAACAGCTTTACATATTTTTTTCTGCTGCCAGTTATGCAGGGGAGGAAAATCTAGTCTTTAGACTAGATCTGCCTTTACTTTTTCAAACTCCTCTTCAAAAACTGGTTAAATATCTGAAGTTCAGTATGTTGCTTGGTTTGAATAAGAACTATGCACACATTTTGTTTGTTCCTCCTTCTGAAATTAATCAAAAAGGTACTTGTAGCTGATAATGGAATTTAATAATGTTGGGAGATGTCAAGTACTTCTAGTTTTCTCCCTGATTTTACAGTTCAGTTTATTTTTCCATCTCTATAGCCTAGGTTTACATATTGTATAGAGGTGAATACTGGAAGGATTGAAAAAATGCCAGTGCTTTTGAAATATTATAAGCAATGAAATGATTTCCTTCCGAGGAATGGAAAGGCTTCCTATCATGGGTTTGTTCCATATACTTGTGTGCTTGCTTGGAAGTGATGTAGTGAAGATGGTCTTAAAACATGTGAACTGAGTGTAATCTGTTCTTGTGGATTTTTCACCTAGTGGTTTCTTGCCTATGTTTCTTTCTTTGATGCTGTTAACAGAATTAAATTAATGGTTTAGAGGAGTCAAAGGGAGAAAAGTGTTGAAGGCATGGGGGTTCCATCTGTGCCACGTGTTGCTTTGTCTTGGATGTTTCAGCAAGAATCCTAACCATAGTGTTTGGCCTTCTTCATGTCCTCTATCTCAATAAGTTTCTGCTTTTTCATATCATGGTCCTCCAGGACTGAATGTTATACTCCAGTTTTCCTAGAAGATAACTCAGTCTTCCACCTGACTTCTCAGATGTCTATTTTTGCTGTATTTGGAAAGCATATTTGGCTCACTTATGTGAGAATTTCCACCCTAAATCTCACAGAAGATGAAAGTTTTATTTTAAATAAATCAATAGAAGAAAATGTAATTTCCAGTGTTTAAAACTGATTAATCATTCTTTCAATGCTGTGTAGAAGTCCTGTGTGCTAGTTATGTTTTTCTCACTCCTTCGGACTACAATAATTTTATTATAGGCTGCCACTTTATTATACTGTTTCCTGATGTTTTCTCATTGATGCAGGAAAGTGGTCAGCTGGTATTTCTTGCATCAGTGCCCTGAATGTGACAACAGGCTCTGCAACCTCTTCTGTCTCCACCCAGCCATCTGGCTGACTGTATTCAAGGCCAGCTGTGATAAGGTGCAGCTGAGTGATCTGGGATCAGATGGCTGTGAGAGGGTGCTGTGTGAGAGGGAGCCGCGAGATGCTGCTTCTGGTGCCTCCCTCTGTGCCGCCACCATTTCTTGGCTGGGGGACTGCATTTCAGCTTCGGTTCTTGCACTTGGCCCTTGCCTGAGCGCTGTGGGTGGGCCTGGGTCCAGCCTTGTGCTGCATTGATGCTGACCTTGTTTCGCTCAGTTGACTTCCTGGCTTGACCTCGGACCTGCATTTTTGCTGTGAACTTCTCTGGTGATCACTGGACTGTGGCTGACCCTGGCTACTGTCTCCAGACCTGCTCTGCTTTTCTTGCTTGGCTGCTATGTGACTGCACCCTTTGGGGAGGTTGCTGCCCTGCCTGCCTTGCACAATCTCTTTCACTGCAAGAACTAGGCATCGTCAAATGGCATGAGTATTCGGCATGCTCAAACAAAAGGAAATGATTCTCCATATGCAGTGTAGTTTAGCTGTGGAACTTCTTGCTGTAGGGTGTTGTGGATGCTAAATGTTCTTACTGCATCTTAGGTATCTTCTGCTTGCCAAGTAAGAAACAGGATCCTGTCAGGATTTGTTTGACCCAGCACAATCACTCTTATGTTCTTATGTAAGGGTATTGGGATACGTGGGGAACAGCGATGGCAGTGGTGTTATGGAGTGCTCTTGATTTGACATTAAAGAAGTATTACAGAAAGCTATTACTGTCATTATCACACTATTCCTGGTACAGTTTATTTAGCAATAGCAATAAGATTTTTCTTTTCTCCTGCAGCTAACAGGTAATGATCCTTCATTCTCTTCAGTTTCAACACTGTGACAGCAGACGAAGACATGACGTGGAGCATTAGCTAGGGAGCTACTTCTCATTGTTCTTGATCATTCATTGGAATTTCTTTGCAGTGCTTTCCTTTACTAGGTTTTCTACCCATGTGATATTAAAAATCTTAGCATTTTTTATTTAAAAGTAAACCATTAGTTAACCAGTTGCTGCCTGGAATAAAAGGTACAAGAATGAGGTGCAAATGATGCAGTACTTGTTTCAAAATAACTAGTGTTCATTAAAAAAAAAAAAGCATTAGTGGGGGGGGGGGTTCTGTTCATATGAATCCATTTGACTTATATGGTCAAACATTTGAACAGCAAGAACAGGTCATAATAAAGAAGATGAATCTGGAAAGGAAAAAGAAACTTGAGTCAAGTCACTGGTCAAGATTTGCTTCTGTTAGGTGAAGTAAGACTTTAAATCTTGTTGGAATATGTTCCCAACAATGTAGCCTTTCATTTAAAATCCACATTTTCCATTTTCCTGTTTTGGCCTTTAAGCCTTGTCCTACTCAGGAGAAACAGTTGCATACAGTTGATGTGCTATTTATATGAAGTTAAAATTTGAAAGAAATATATTAAATCTGCTTGGGTGATTCAAGAGAGGGATCATCCTCTTAATCTAGTATTTTAAGATGGATAAAAGTAAATTGGTGTACAGCTATGGTTAGACTAGTAAAAAACTCATTGTAACCATCTTGGTTCAAATAACTAGTATGTCTAGTTTACATACAACATTAAAAAGAAAAAGAACACTTCAAACACTAAGCTAGTTAAATCTTAGTTACTGATAAGATACTATCTATATGTCTCACACATACCTTTTTTTCTCCTTGAATTGTCTTCAGCAAATTCAAGAGAGGGGAAAAAAATCATTCTCTTAGAAAATCTTTGTGCATCTTTTCCTATGTAGTAGAATATAGATATATTACACATCCTGATCTACATGTCTGATAGCAGTAGGCTATTTTGAGGAATGAAGCTAATTTTGTTTCCTTACATATAGTTTTAGCATTTCTGAAGTAGGTGCCTGCTGCTTTGTCAAAACTTGTGTTCTGACTTTTTTTTATGTACAATGTACATAAAATGTACATATGTACAATTCCACACTAAATCTGCTCTCCAGTTTTCATCTAGATCAAGATAGGCAGTTATTTCTAGATAACAAATATTTCCCATTGTAGTTGAGAAGATCTAAGAAGGAATTGTTCTCTGCATATGAAGTTGACCTCAGCTGCCTGTGGTTTCTGGTAGGTGAGAGACTGTCTTTTCAAGATGCAACCCTTCTTCCTGATCAGTTAATAAAGCCAAGAGGAGGACTTTATTTCAACTATACAACATTTCCGTTTACTTATCAGGTGTTTAAGAAGAAGTTGAGCAGTGGAAGTGAATAGGTCAAAATACATAATTTTAGCATATAGTCAGCAGAAGATAAATTCATCCAGAATTGCAGTATGTGGAAACCCTGATCCATCTTACACAATGGCAAAGATGTATACCTCTGCCGTTTCAACAAGAGGTTCCCTTCGGGTTTGTAAGCAGTGTCTTTCAGAGTGAACAGTGAAGGTGTGAGATAAGTAGAACCTCCTACAATTGCTTTCTTCCTAGTTTAGAGTGTGAAGGTAATATAAAGGAAGGTGTTTCTTGAGTTTTTCATGATCAAGAAACTCTTCAAGTTGACTTGTTTGCTTTAATGTTAATTTTCCAGTCAGTACAAGGAACAATAATCAGACTGTGGAAGAGTAAGGTAAAGCCTTTTTAATCTTCTTCTCCCTAGTTTAACAGCTCCATCATTTTCTTTTTGTTTGTGTGGCACAGAGAAATAAAATGTATTGTGAAAACAGCTGAACCCTTTGGAAACCAGTCCTATTTCATTATTCTAAAGTATTCTTAATATAAAGGAAACAACTATTCAATGATAGGGTATCACAGAGGAGCAGAGTGGTGGAGAGTCATCTGTTATTTCTTAAACTGAAAATCTGCAGAGATAACTCAAGCATGTCATACGGTTTCTTGATTTATCTGTTATGTATCTGTCTCTTTACTGCATTCTTTGCCTTGAAGTTATTGGGGTGATACATATTTCTCTTCTTGTCTGAATGATCACCAAACTTTATCATAAGAAACAAAACTTGTCTGTGCATGTCCAAATCACTGAATGTGTTCATGTCTGTCTCGAGAGAATGTGATTGGCAAGGCTTCCGTGGAATCTGGGATAGAACATTTTGCTAGGGCTTTAGCTGCTTGGTAACTAGAAATCCACTTTTCTTTCACCATACTGAGTGACGTTCTCATAGCTGATACCATGTTGTATTCATAAAGTTCCTCTTGGTGTAAATTAAACAAGGAAGCATACATACAGCAGGTAAACAATCCTAGTATTTTCTCCTAACAGATTTTTTTCACTTAACAGGATATAATCATTTATTTTTGTTTCACAGATTGGGGAGGGAGGAGTCACATGTGTGCATGTGTCTAATTGCATCTCCATTGTACAGACAGTTTTACTTATGGTACAATTGTAACATGTATGCACACATACACAAGAAAACCAAAACAGAATCTTGCTGTTCAGGAATATTTGCTTCCTCTAAGGTCACTGATCTTTCATACCTCTTTAAGTTGAATAAACTTTTCAAGGATTTTCAGAGCAGGAGTGATATGGTGGTGTTCCTTAAGAAAAGGATATTACTTGTAATTCTTCCTCTCTAAAGACCTAGAATTCTTTCCTTTCTCATCTCTCTCCTTTAGGGAACTTTGCTGCTGCCAAGAATCTTTTTTATAGAACAGTATGTGGTATTTTGATACTGATACCTTGTTTTTACTGCTGATAATGTTCTGAAAACAGCTTCATTTAAAGTGAAGGGGAATTGTAAAAAATCAAGACTTCTGTAGGTGCTGACTTCATTATTTCTGGTTGGGAAAAAATCTGCCTGTCACCTCAAAGAGGAAAGTTTTGCAACATCTGTTGTGTTTTTGAATAAAAGTCTTCAAGTGGGAAACCTGTGAAATAATTTTTTAAATTTTATTAATTAAATTCATTATTAGAGATTGATGTTAAGATTCTTCTATAGTAATATAACAATAATTAATATTTTCATAGCATTTTGATAATAGAGAGCACATGCTCAATTGGGAGCAGTGGTTACTTTTTTATCTGAAGCAGATGCAATCTGCTTCTGATTCACATCTGAGTGAGACATTTTTCTCTTCCCTTTCGGAAGACTCAATAACTTGTAATAGTTTCATATTTGAGACTGTTCACAATTGCTGAAAAGATTTTTAAATTTTTAGTGTGAGAAAGCTTTTAGGTCGGCCTGTTGTAATTTTTTTTCAGTAAAGAGTCTTCTAAATAAATAAATGACTGCAGATAAAAGACATTTCTTGTTCTTTCTCTTATTTTCTTTCAAATGTAAGTATTAATATTTATCATAGTACCCCTCAAAGTCTGTCAAATCAGACCTATTTCCTCCTTACCCATTTAAAGGTATGGATTGCTATTGTAACTGGTGCTAATCAAAATCCAGCAATAAACTTCATATTTTAATCCCATGTGCAGGTTTGTATAAAGTATGGTTGTCAGTTTACATGACATAGAAGATTTTATACGAAATATGAGCATGAAATATATGAAATTTAAGGAAATATACCATGGAAAAACTTTGCACTGAAATTTGAATATTGCCACACTAAGCAAGAAAACTGTTTTCCTTCACTATTAGCCCACTAGTTGGGCATCAAGAGGTTTATTGAAAGGTTCTGACAGCTGTTGATGATTGCAGCCAGACTTCAAAAAGGTAATTAGGATTTCCAGAATGGCAGAGTGACTCAGGAATCCAGAAGAGGATTCTTTCTAGGGGGAAAAAAAAAAAACCCTGACAGTCAGTAATGTTGAGGGAAAGAAGAGAATGAAGGTTTGAATCTAAATGAAAACTAAAGATAAACGTACGTGTGTGTGTGTGTGTGTGTGTGTGTGTGTGTTTATCCCCATTTCCAAATTCCTCTTCTAACCTAACCTAAAGACTGTCTTGCACAAGAATAGGTCCTTGGTTGCGTGGATGGCGAGCATCTTGATATCTGACTCATGCAGAGAATGAGAGTTGTCTTAAGATACAGTTGGAAGATCAGTCCTTATATCACAGATGTAAGCATCTTTTTAGAATTTCTGTAATCTGTCTTTGTAACCCTTGGAATGGTGGTGTTTTTATTTGGAATATTGCAAATTGTTTACTTTAATTTGTATTAAGTATGTGTTCAGAAAGGACTTAATGCTTCGTAAGACATCTTGATGTAGCATTTCTTAAAACAGAACTATTGAACTGTTCTTGAAGTATTTGCCCTTGCTGTACAGTTCTCCAGGGCATGCATGAGATGAGAATAAAACTGCAAAGAATTGCTAGTTACAGTGTAGGAGCTGAGAAATAGAGGTCTCTCTGGAACAAAACCTTCTAACGATTACCATTAAAAGTTGAGGCATTCAGGAAGATAATGGGGAAAATGTTTATGCCCTGAAGGAATTTGTAACAAAAGCTTTTAATTGTTGTTCTTATGATATGACTGTCTCTTTTAGGATATGGATAGGAATTTAGGAAATTTGTACTCCAGGAAATGATTATTTTAATAAACCTTATAATAGGTGTGTAGGCATATGGTGAAAATAATAATATGATGATAGATAGCAGGTGTTTAGGAACCACTTTGCTTTTTTCTTTGCTGTTCTTTTCTTAAACTAGTACTTGTGTTCCCTTAGCTGTCTTCTGTAAATTGTGAAGGGGAATTTTTGTACTAAGGCCAAAGTCACATTAGTGGATTTCTAAAGCAGGATCCATTACAGATAATGTGAAAATGAATATTCAAATTTTCTTCAGGACAAAATGAAAGTGACTCTTTTTTTTGACATTTTGTAAGGAGTATCAATAAAAGTAGAATGATGGTAGATGCCAAAAATATCTTTACCTATCTAGAAGAAAGTTAGTCAAGAAGAGAAAGGCTTCTTTGGATTCCTTTCAAGGAAGACAATGCAGAGTATATTTCCTTAATTTCAGAAAGAATTATGCTATAAAATTTAATATACATGCACTTCCACCAAGTATTATTGAATCTAGGGACCTTATTCAGCCTTTAATTATGCATTTAAAAACTACGTTAAAATGTTGAGGTTACGAACCTCAGCATATGGAAGTGAATGCCTGAATTCACAATGCCTGTCTCCTTGAGCCTGGACATCATGCTAGTATTTAATAATCAGAATTTTTTTTTTCTACAGGGAACTTCCTTCATCAAAGAACTAAACATGCAGCTATGATTTTCTTCATTTTTGTGAGCAGTAAGCCTCCTTTACCATCCTAGGAGTGGAAGGGATGAAAAGTTACTAACTTCTCTGGCAGGTTTTCTATGATTCATGATCTCAGCACCTCAGTTTGTCTGAAAATGGAATTCATTTATCTTCTGTGAAATGAGGAAGTCTTATTCCTATCCACAAATGGCAAACTGAGGCACAGAGATTTAAAGCCTACCTGGTCAAAAGTGTCATGTTATACTGCTGTCTAGTTTGAGGCCTCCTAGTTTTCTAAGTACTTCATATAAATGGAGGATTTCATTTGTTCAGTGTGAAGCTTTCATTGATGACTATAGCAGTTTGGAGCTCAGCCATTTGGGATTGATTTACAGAGATGCTGATGTCAGGCACCATGTGTGAAAGAGACTTGGCCCAGCAATTCGTAGCAAGTTGGTGACAAGGATAGAAACCAGCTCTCCAGGGAAGCAAATTCTTTCCTGATCCATGAGAGCTCTTCTAAATGTGAATCAGGCACACTTAATAGTGCAGAAGGTCCAGATTTTAGGCAAAAAATGAGAAGATAATAGAAGAGATGCTTAAAATCCAAATGTTGAACCCAGTCTGTAGTTTAAGCATATGAAATTTACCACAGGAGTTTATTTTGGATGGAATAAAGAAAGATTGTTTTTTTTCTTTCTTTTTTTTCTAAATAGTCCAGCCTGGTAAGCTGGTAGCAGGGATCTTAAATGAACTGATCGGACTGTGCCATGTAACTGAAAAATAGAAAATTTAATACCTATCTTTAGGAAAGAGTGGAATTACCAGGCATTTTAGTCTGACTAAAGGGCAGTAGTCTTCAAATATTAACGAAAGAATAATTCAAAATATGTAGGCAAAAAAAAAAAAGCATGAAATTCAGCATTGATTTCCCCAAAGTAGATTATGCTAAGGCTTTGGTAAGCAGACTTTTTTTTTAACCTGCAAAGTAAATCTAAATTTAACTTGGCAGATCTTCAGTCAAACAACTAGTATTGGTAGTGTATATGGGTAGTATATGGGAACTTTTCGTTAAATTGATCAGGTTTAGACCACTACCACTTCTCCTACGGAACTCGTTAGTTACAGTGTCTTGGTTAAACACAAAATGGTTAAATAAAAAACTAAAAGTTTACATGATAACTGAACATGTTTGTAAGATTTTACTTGTACTCTAGAAAACCATTTAAACACAGAAGAGAACAGACATTGGAATATTGGAAGAATATCTATCTAGTTCTGCATAATAATAGTATTGTCACCTGGGCAATAATAGCTGGAAAACATCACTGATACAGCGGTCAGTGTATTATGCCAAAGAAAGTGAATGCTCTTGGAGTGACATAATAGAAATAGGTTAACATATTACAATGCACAGTGTAATGTACTTGATATCTAGAAAAATGTTGCAATAAGTTTATCAGCTGAAAATGGCAAAGCGAATATGAGTAGTATGTGCTAATTGTGAGATGACTATAAACTACCAATATGATGTGGCTATGAAAAATAAAAAATTAGGTTGTTGTAAACAACAGAAATAGGAGAAGTATGCATGTAATTGTATAGGATGTCAGTGAAAATTTAAACAACATTTTAGCAAATCTAAGTTTCTGGAACATATTTCTAACATGAAATAAAGCAGTAAGGAAATAAATGTAATTAAGTGAGTTTTGATGAGATGCAGAAGACTGACTTAGTGGAATTGGCATTGGAATAACTTTTGTCAGGATGGGACAGGGTCCCTTTCAAGGAAAGGGTAGGTAACTCCATTGAAAGGGTGGTGGTTCTTTAGCAGCTGTAGGAGCCAGATTAAGGAGACAGGGAAGTTTTTATTTGCTCAGGCTACGCTCATCGTTGTTGAAACAATTCCCCATCTGTCCTGGGAAGAAAGCTGTGGGACAGATTGTGCAGCCTGGTCAGTTGATCTGGACTGACAGATGACTGGAGTTACTGGGTGAGATTTTTTGGGTTGAATCATTAAATGGTCAAACTAGATGATACAGACTGATACAGAATCAGTAATGACAGTAACTCCAAGTCATCTTCTGTGTAATGATTTCTTTCAGAAGCAGCAAAGATCAGAGCTGTTTTTCAGCTATTGCCAAAACCCAAAAGGTTTTTGCAGCATCTGAGAGTACTGAGTCAGCTGCCTGTTACTAATGGTTTTCCTAACTCCCTTTTCTTAGAAGGAGACTGGGCAGGGTCTTTGACAATACAGGAGCATGAGAGAATTTTTGCCCTGGAATATATGATAAGATTTTAAGGCAAAATCCACTAGTGCTTTCCCTTTCCTTCAAGACTGATTTTGATTTCTTGGTAGCAGCTGTGAAAAGTTTAATGGCTTTTAGATAAGAAATCCGTTTTGTCCATGGTGTTGGGAGAAACTAAAAGTATTTCTACCTACATTTAAGTCAGAAAACTGTCTCTTCCTGGACCTCCAGGAATTTGATGAAAATTGGATTAGAAAAAGGATCTCAACACTGGTGAATATGGTGCTAGAGTGAGTATAGCTAGAGTATGGTGGTCTTTCTGTTTACAGTTTTATATGCTTCCAGATAACTGTTTAAACATTGAAAATATTTGTGATTGTTTAAGGTGGCAGCGCTTACAGCTCTCAGTATTGTTTCCACATTTGTCTTTCTAAGAATAGGCAATAATGTGACCCACTCTATAAAATGGAAATCTATGTTCCCTTGGTCAGATTTTTTGGCTGTACAAGAACATCCCTCTGGAAAGTGTCAGAAATATACATAATGAAACTGAGAGAGTCTACTTAAAGCTAGCAATTTGTCTCTTTTAAAAAAAAAAATCCATTAATTTCTAATTCAAATTAGGGTATAACTACTCTGGCAAAAAAAGGAGCAGAAACTGAGAACTGATGGTTTGGATTGTCTGTGTATGCTGACCGGGGGTACAACTATATTTTTTGTTCTCAAATGTTACTTACATATGTTTGGATACCTAGTGTCATCAAAGGCACTATCAAATCATATCTTGGAGAGGCCAGCCTAATAGTGACAGTCCAAAGACAGTCTACATTTATAAAGGGATTTTAAAACTTGCTACCAAGCTGATATACCTGATTTGGCCCTAAGGAATCCAAAGAGAACTCCTCATCCTAGGAATCCTGGTAAGCTGGTGGTTCTCACAGATGTTCTGCAAGGGACAATTTGAGATAATCAAGTTTTCTCAGAGATTTGAGATGCAAAGAGAGGGTCCTGGATGACAGCTTAATAATGACCAGCAAACATGCAACGTGACACTGCGTGCTATGGTGGAAACTTTAAATATGGCAGTGGGCTTTGGCATGTTTCTGGTCATGATCTACTTAGCTGAGGAGGGTACAGCAGCAGATACTCATCTATGCTGGATTTTCATGAGTGCTTTTGAATCACAGATCAGTGAGTAAAGCTTGTAGTCCAAGGAAAATGGAGATTACTCCCCAAGCTGGAAACTGCTCATTTTCTGTTGCAGCACTGCAAAAAGATGGCACTAGTAAGAAAGTCCTCATGTAGTGTTTCAAGGTCAAACTTGTCACCTACAGCATGGATCCTAGATAAAATTTATAGGACAGTTTATGGTGTAAATATTTATTATCTGTGTTGCAGCAGCACCTAGTGGTTCAAACTGAGATCAGGAACAAACTCGGCACACGATCTGTGCTGGAAAAGCTTACATTGAAAGTAGTTAGAAGAGAAAGAAAGGAATGAGGGAAGCCAAGGCAAAAAGCAGTGAAATGGCTTATCAGTCACAACAGCAGAGCAGAAGTGGAGCCAAGAGGAGAGACTTAAGTCTCCTGAAGGTGTCCAATTTCCTTCTTGTGCAGAACACGCTGTTTCCTCACAGCCGCACTTGCTAACTCAGGCCCTTTGGAAAATGTACTTCTTGGATATAAGCATACACACTTGTTTTTAGTCTTGGTTAAAAGTCTGTGATCCTTACAGTTTGGCTGGCTTTGGACAGAGATCTCAGCCTAGCTGCCTGGTGCCATATGCTGTCCTGTGTAATTCTGAGTGTGGGATTACGACTACTCGTTGCATTCCAGTGTGCAGTGCCTCTCTCGCTTGGCTGCCCTGAAGGTAGAGCTTTATGGGTATATGGTGTACATTAGTTAGTATTCAAGCTGCATTAACTTCCTGGAAGGGAATCTGTAAAGAGGGTTTAGTTGAAATAATATGATCTTCTTGAACTGGCTTTTTATTTTTATGAACTGTTTTTCTTATCCAATTAGGAAGTTCATAAGACAACATTTTTAATCATGTGGAAAGTTGAACAGCTATTAGAGATCTTGGGCCATAGACTTGGCATTTTATTGCTCTCTCAACAATATTTTGTTTTCTAAAGAAAAAAAACAAATGTGAGTAGAGCACTGTGAAGTATTATATCTAATCTTGTACAACACTCAAAATATAAAATTACAAAAAAAAGTGGAGAAAAATAAGATACAAATTCAACTTGCATTTCCATTCTTCACAGCAAGGATTGTATTTGAAGTCCAGCACATTCTTCTAAGCATATCGTCAGGGAAAGAAGCAGAACGGTGTTTTCTGTGGAAATAACACTTTTTGTGTGGGTAATACCTGAGAAATTAACCTTTTTAGAAGGTTGACAGAGCACCAACGGTTTGATTTAATAAAGCACTAGTAGTATAATCACAAAAATTATTTAGCATCTAAGAAATTACAGAAGTTAAACTACAGCATGGACAAAAATACATAACTCTCTTTCTGCTTATGTTTCTTTTGTCAAGCTTCCTGCTCACTTGTTTGTCAGCTTTTTTCACACTCACTTTTTGCTTTCTGCTGTGCAGCAGTAGTGCATGGCACAACCTACAAGAATTCATCTGCTAGTTCTTCCCCTCTAGACCTCCCCTTCTATCTTACCATGTTTACCTCTTTCTTACAGGTCAACTTTTGCCATGCTGCCTATAGTGAATCTAATTGTTTTGTTTGACTTTTATTTTCCTTTCCCTAACCTCTGTCTACCTGCCTGTCTGTCTTTAGAGTGTGAGCTCCTTGGGGCATGGACCATCCCTTCTTGAATGTCTGGAAAACGCTAGCACATTGTGGCTACTACCATTAACACAAAATAATCTCTGGCAAGCAAAGATTAAGAGGAAGACTGAGATGAATAACTGTCTGGAAGATGTGAACTTCGTTGGTGGAAATGCAAATATTTCAGGTCAACACTTAAACTGTAGGAACATTTTGTGTTTTAAGGGCAGGAAGAAGGCTCATTTTTACTTTCTTAATATAGCTCAAATAACTACATGCTTTCTTCTGGGATGATTACTAGACATGGAATATGTATCTGAAGTCATTTTCTCTTCTTGTTATTACTTGCTGAATCCCTGACATATACCACGAAGCAGACTTTATGATAAGAAGGAGAGAGATATATGCAGTGACATTTTTATATGTCTTGGTTTTGCAGAAAATTTTTCAAAATATTACGAAATAGGCTTCTTATTTTTTCTTTAAGTTCAAAATTCAGTCTGTACACACCCCAGTGTAAATCCAAAAGACAATTTTTTTTTAAGCTTGAAAAAATGTATTAATTTCATCATAATCAAATTTGGATATTTGGGTTCCACTGACTATTCAGAAACCTGAAATGCTTGAATTCACAATGGTGTGTGTATAAGCTTGTGAGTAAAAGACCTGCAATTATCCACCACTGATATTGAAGAAACTTTTTGAACTTCTGTTGCTATTGCACTTCCTTTCCCTATAATTCATATTTATATTGCTTAAAAATTAGCATATATGTGAAGTTATGCAATATTTCAGGAAGGGGATTGAAAATGTAAGCTGGAGTTTTTTTGTTCTGTGATCTATTTCTATATTCAATCCCCATTCTTATATAATCTTTTGCTACAAATTAAAATTATTAAGACTCATGTGTAAGTGTCATTTTTGATTTCAATTTTTTTCTTTAAATCTGAATTTAAAATATGAAAAATAAGATGGTCTAATTTTGGACAAGTTTGAGGAGCAGGCAGATTTCTTAATACCATTCTTAACTCCAATTTATATTTGAATTTTATAAAGTCTGTTTCTTGCTTTCTCTCTCAGTCCTACGAAGAATTAATGTGTGCTAGTCCTTACAAACACACAGTTAGGAACAGCATCCATTTTTAATAATAAAATTACATTACAAATTCTGAAATTGACAACAATTTTGGTCTTGCAAATGTTGTTTCCAAATGGGTGTATTAGAAACATGTGCTGTACTTATTTGTATTTACAATAAAGCTAAATAAATACATACAGAACTTTCCTTGAGCAGTAACCAATTTATTATTAGCTTCGTTCATAGACCACCTGTTTCCAGCCCCTGTTATCCAAAGAACTTTATCAGGTAGTTGAAGAGGCTGGTCTGATTCACCTGTTAGCCTGGGCTAGGACTGTTACTCTTAATAACTTTTAGGGAATTGGTATCACTATACAAAAGATTTTAGTTTAAATCAAAGGTGGTTAGTGTTACTGTCTTTTCAAAGACAAAACTAAGGTAGTAGACTCTGTGATCAGCACATGAATGTAGAAACTCATGGCCAAGAATGCAGAGATTTTCGTTATGAAATACTGAAAACTACAGTGCAGCTGAAACAATCATACACTTTTCTTTCTTTGCATTCTGCTTGCAGTAGACAGGTTGATTTCACTTTATGTCAGAGATTATGCTATGGGGGCCAAAACATGGATGTGATAAATTGCTTCTGTGATCGATTAGATGTTGAAACTTATTTGAAAAGATTGAAATTGGTACGACAGATGCCAAATCATTTTAAATTACATGAATATATTAAGTTTATTTAACCAAACTCTGGATTGATTTATTAGTTTTTCTGGCTGGGTTCCTATACAGAATGATAGACATTGGGTAGTATACTCAGTGCAATAAGCTATTGAAATATTTCAATTTCCTTCTTAAACTGCCTAGGTCTGGAGTTGTATTATTACAGTGGAATTTTTAAAATTGATGCATTTCTAGCTGTTAGTATTGTGAAGAAAAAATTTGAAATATAAGAACTTACAGGCTCAAAACTCAAATAAGTATCACTATTTTGTAATTAAGTTCATTAAAGAAAAAAAAAGAAGAAGAGTGGAAGAATTGAATCATTAAGTGCTTGGGGGCTGCATCACCAGCTTCAGGTCTGCTGGGATTTATTGCTGTGACATTATGCTATGGCTAATGCAAGCAATCTTTTCTTTCATGTGGGTGCAAGCTGGGAGACTTGGGGCCAGGGGCTTGCTCAAAAGCAGACTGCCTTAGCATACACAGTAAGAACCAGATTTTGACTGGTTATTTGATAAGCAGATCCAAACATATTCATTCCTTAGTGCTCTTTGTGCTCCCTATTAGGCAAGAAAGAATGAGAAGAATAAACAATTGGGAGTGAATAGGTGGAGACGAGGAAAGAACTACACTACTGAAATAATTTTATTCCTCTTTTTTTTTAACAGTTAGGAAGGATTGACTTGGTGTAGGGTGGTACTTGCAGTTTTAGTTGGTGTTACTGCATGTGAATGACTTAGAACTTTGACTACCTGCCAGTTGTTTCAGGACAGGTATCAGTGGAGTCAGAATACTTTATTCTGAATGATTTATCCGGTATTTTACTTTACATTTACACTTTACCTTAAAAGGAATGAATTCTCACTTCTGAACCAACTCTATGTTGTTTCAGTCTCACCTTAACAAAAGCTTCATGTTCTTACCGTAATTTCAGGATTTGCCTTAGTGCTCTTGAGTTTTTGTTTCTTTCAGGATTTTTAGCTGATGATTGTATATATCCATTATCTGTTTGTCTGATGGAACAAACAGAGTGGTCACACAGTGGCATTATTATGGGGACACAATACACTAATTATAACCAAAAGATAAGTTGGAAACTGCTGCCTCTGTTTTTCCTACAAAGTTCTAAAAATATTGTAACATTAGAAGAAAAGTATACTGCCACGGTGCAACTTCTTTCCTTTCTAGAACATTCGTAAAGAACTGTGTTTGAATCCTTAGTCTGTTCTTAAGTGATTTTAAGTATAAACCTATAAAATTGTTTTGTGTGAGTCATCTTACAGAGGTGAATAGAGCAGTTATGTTGACTTCAGTGGGATAGTTCATGTAAGTGAAAATTATAAGTGTTGTCATTCATATAGGGTATGAGTTAGAAAAACAGCTCAGATGTTATTTTAAGATGAGTAGGTTTAGAAGGGAGAGTTTTTGTGCAAAAATAGCTTTTGGTGTTGATTTACCCATCTTTCACTTCCTTTCTTCTGCCTTTTCTCCATCTCTTCTTGTTGGAATGTATTTTTAGGAATTAGCTTAATATAATTTTAGTGCTGCTGTCTCTCCCTTTTATTTTTCACTTCTGCATCTCTTCAAACCACTTACTAGGTACTTCTGGAGAGTCACAAATTGTTTCAGGGCTTAGAATTTAAGAGCAAAGTCACTGAAGCAAATATAGTCTATTTGGGACAGTTGAGTTATCTTTCATTTAAATATAGGTACATCCATACCTGTTTAGTTTATCGAGCTAAAAATTAATTGTCAAACTAAGACTGTATGGGCTGCAATCTGTTTGCTGATATCAGTGATGAAAGATTTGGCAAACCAGTCTTTTTAGAAACAAAACCCCAAATGTTTTTGTGGAGCTGTAATTTTGAATTGTGCAGAGATTCTTGTGCCTGTGGTGACCCCTGCTGAATACAGAGGTCAGGACCAAGGGCTTTCCTGCATGGGTGACAGGTAGAACTGGGACAAAGTCCACGTCTGGAAGGCTCAGAAACAAAAATGGGAGTTAAATTTAAGTTTTAACTTTAATTTCTAAGATGTCTGTTACCACTGCAGTCCTTTGCATTAATATAGTACCTTCCATCCTGAGGAAAACACGTGAGGATCCCTTTTTACTCTTCAGGGAAGAAATGTTACAAGTCATCGGTGAAATACTATCTAGTTCTGCATTTGATCATCTTAATGGAAAAAAATGAGTGAATGTTTGAAATAATTTCAAGATACCATATTGCTTACAGGAAATAGCCATGCTCCACAGCACTGTTTAAAAGAGTGAAGCAAACAATGTATCTGAGTAGAACTGGCCTCTGAAAGGTTTGTAGTAAAAAACCACATTTTTATAATAGTCAGTTTGCTTAAAAATCATCTGCATATCAGGTGATCATATTTGAAACATACAGATTAGGGTATAAGAATGGTACACTTCTAGAAATCATCTACTTCAGCTGTCTTTGATACTGTTTTGGAGAAAAAAAGCAGTAGTAGATCTCCATATATTTTTGTTCTGTAGCTCCAGACTTGGACTTATCATTAGGGATTGTAGAACTCAAATTTGATTGCGAGTTCTGATTGCTATTATTATTCTAGTTCTGATTACTTTTCTGATGTATTGGTATTAGAACTTTTGTGTGGGCACATCCCTAGATGTGTGCAAAGTCTTGCAGCTTTTTGGGGCAAAAAGCCCCAGTATTCCCAGTCTTCTCTTTGACTTGATACTTAAGATAATTTTGCATTTGTCTTTATATTTTATTTTCAAGGTTTTCACTGAACCCTGACCCCTTAAAAAGATTTTAAATGAATCTAATATAATTCAAAGTCTTACTTTACAGGGCTGTGATGTTCTAGGAGATGAAGAAACCTGGCTTGTAAAAGGAGTGAGGGTAGAGTGTGTGTGTGTGTGTGTGTGTGTGTGTGTGTGCGCGCGCACACTCATATATATACCTGTACCTGTCTGGACCAGGTTATCTTTAAGCTGTCTCTGAATTCAGATTTTACGTAAAAGGCAATAGCCATGTTTACTATTTTTCTAATCCAATAAATTCCAACTATGGTATTGCATACATATCAGGAAGAAAATGCTCTTTGAAAGATGGTATGTTCTCTTTTTTAGTGGTTCTTTGAAAGATGGTATGTTCTCTTTTTTAGTGGTTCTTGTCTATAACTTTGGATTGTACCTTTTTTGCAGCTTTCTTTGTAAATGGAGTATTTATTCCATAATACCTGTGTGTTTCTTAATATTCCCATATTAATTAAAAGGGGGGGTGGGCTTAGAAAAAAGCATTAGAATACCATCAAATTTGTAACTCACTTTGCTAGTCCTCGGTAGTGCTGATAGAGCTGTATTCATATTTAAATGTTATAATAGAACATATACAAATACATATATAATTATAATGTATAGAAGAATTTAGAAATGCATTTGTCTTCTTTCTGACAAAACATTTGCTAGGACATTTAAAGGATAGCTGGCATTAAAATAGTGATAACCTTTTGCAAATTGTATTTCATCTTTTAAGATAACACAAATCTATAAGTGTTGATTAATTTCCTGGAAATGTTATTTTAGTGCCTTTCATGACTCAGATTGTAATGATACTTCTGGTTGCAGATTTCACTTCTGTCAGGATTGATTCTCAAATGTTAGCATTACCAGCTTATTTTTTGAAGGACCTGTAAATTCTGAAGCTCTAAATGGAGATGTGACCTCTACTTTCAGAATCGCTGCTCTATTAAAGTTATTTTTCTGTACTCCAAGTATTTTTGATGTACTCCAAGTTTCTGTTTGTCTGTATGTCTTGTTGGACTTCACACACCAGAAAGAGAAATCTATTTTTTGTCCATTGATGGGTTACGTGCTGACTTTGGACTTCCATTTTAATGACAAAGACTTCAATATCGTTTTATGAGTCTTTTATGAGTCTTTTAACAAAGCACAATTCTTAATATAACTCTTACAGTTTATGGTTATAATAAATATTTAACTTTTTAAAAATATTTTATGTTCAGGGTGATCATGGTAAGTTCTCTTTCCCACTTTACTATATTGATTTGTTGGATTAAAAAAAAAATATTACTATGATACAGGAAGATCCAACCAATCAATATAGCTATATATAAGCTGTATATAAAGCTAAGCTATATGGCTTAAATAAAGACTCTTTATATGTATATAATTTATAAGAGGGATACATAGGGGGAACAGCCAATGATTGTGAAGGGCAAACCAGCCAAATTTCATGTGTTTGTGATTTTAATTTTGCAGTGGATTGGAAATATGTTTATCAGGGAATTGAAAAGCCTCTCTTTGGTCCTTCGGCATTAGTTTTCCCTTTGTGTTGCCTAGATGCATCTGTGAACAGGTGCAATAACTTTTGGGCTGTCTACCAGGTATAGATGCTATTTCTAACTTTCTACCTATTTAGGCAAACTTCTCTGCAACTATGGCAACTTAAACCAAAACAGAAGGTACCAGGTCACTGGCTGAATAATGTTTTTGACCCCATATGTTTTATTTCACTGTTTGATTATTAGGGTCATTGGTAGGCATCTAGCTTAAGCAGAGTTGTGACTGTATTCATCACACTTGCATTCATCCAGACAAGCAGTGACTGAAATACGTGTTTTGCATCTTGTCTTTTCTAGACTGTTTACAAGAACATGCACTTTGGAAAGATCTGGTGAATGTCAAGCACTGTTGAAATGCTGATACTTCTGCTCCTCAAACACTACAGGGACAATATTTCAATCCATGCAAAATTATTTTATTATTACACATTTCTGAAAAATATCAAATCTGAGCCCTTACGGTGGCACTTTTTTTTCTTCCTCTTATGCAACTATTTGAGTTTTAGTACTGTATTTTGTTGTTCCCCCTCTTTCTCTACCTCACGTTTCCTGAAAATACACCGTTCATTCTTCCTCCTTGCAGCTTGAGCCTATTACTGCAGGTTAGCAGCACATTAGCTAGACTAGCTTTTACAAGTACAAAGTGCTACTAGATCTAGGCAAATGTATGGCTGAGATCAGATTACAGAAGAACAACAGCTGGTTAAAACAGAATGCGTGAAAGATGGTGATTTACAAGTTGACAACGGCAAAAACTTTGGGAGCCTGCAACTGGAACAGAGATGTCATTGGTTGAAGTACGCATACAGCACTAGTTAAATATTAGAGTTTTCTGAATTTTACTGGTGTTCGCTATACTGTTATCCACCATTAATGGTTTCTAGCGTATCCCATTGATAAGAAGACTGTTCAATCCTGGTAGCTTTTGTAGAATTCATTACCTTTCAGATATGTAACAGGATTGCGTTAATAGTTAGGCATAAGCCCTTACAGTCTGCTTTAAAGCATTTTAATAATGCAGTGAAGGCTGTGAGGAGCCTCTATGCTTTTCCTTTTCATAATTCTCTACACAGATATTTCCTCCCCCCCTCCCCCCCATGAAATTCAGGCTCTTAGTCCCTCCAGCACCTTGAAGATGTTAAGCTCAGCATAGCCAGCTCATCACCTGAGGTTTAGAGATGATATATGTGGTCAATAACTGATCCTTTGACCCAGTGGATTGTCAGCAAAGGTAACATCTGTGTGCACACACAGGCTTTTCTCTGGTACTTGTCCAAGGCTATGAAGCAGAATCCTAAATGAGATAGGAACAAACACAGACATCACAGACATCACCATTTTCTGTTCCAGCTGGAAAGTATTTTTCTTTCTTTTATAATGAAGATGAGGACAAAGAGCCTGGCAGTCTGAAAAATACTTAAAATTTCATAAATTCTGAGGGAGGGGGAAAAGGGAAATACGGATTCAGAAATGAAGAATCTAAAGCAGCTCACTTAAGTTACTTTTGGAAGGTGACTAGATGTTACAGTAATTGAGATGTAAAAAAGAAGATTTTTTTTTCCTTTTGGTTTCAGTTTAGAATTTGTACTCACTCATCTTTTCTTTTATGGTCTAGAAGAGTTTTTAATGATTTCAGGTTCTCAGGGTGGCTCTTCACAGCATGCTGCCATCACCTTGCCTTTGGCCCTCAAGGCTGAGGAGCCTTCCAAAAATAATTGGGAAAGCCAGAAGCTGTCTCCTCGGCTTAGTGTTTCCCTTTAGCTGTGCCTAATAGCAAAATTTTGTTGTTTTTGTTCTCAGACTGGTGTCTGTCCAGTGAGAACTTCTTCTGGCAGGCACTATCTGCTGGCTTCTGCTTAGACTGCTCAGCTGCGACTCCAAGCACCACCATCCCCCTCAGAACTGCATGCCAACGCCCTCCTTTTCTTGCGTTATAAGGGCTTTTTAATTTAGTGTCGTGAGCTAGTATTGTTTCTCTCAGCTGACTACAGTACCAAGAACTACTGAGATCATGGTAATTCTGGGAACTGTTCTGAAGAAGACTGTATTTTTTCTTACACTTCTGTGCCTAGAATAAAATCAAAGGAAACAAGCTAATGGTCAGAAAACCTGTAACTCCCTGAAAATGCCTAGCTTGGGTAATAAGTAGAAAAGTTTTTCATGCCTTCGAAAAATAGATATGCCACTGAAATGGCAAGGTTAGGATAAACACATTGTTTGTTTCTGCAAGGCAAAGAGCAATGCTTTGCTGCATGGAAAAAATACTCTATGGAGAAACAGCACGAGCTTGTTATTTTAGGACTATGAAACAGGTATCTGGTTAGTATCAGTTTAATCCTGAATTTTCTTGCTGGATATATTTAGATTTTTATTTGTAGAAACACCTGAGCTGTTTTGCCTGTGCTTCAGTCTGGCCAGCTTATGTCAGTCTGGGAGCTTGGGAAGTGGAAGCTGTGTTAACACGACACAGCTCTAGAGCTGAAGGTAACAGGCCTGTCAGCTCAGCTCAGTCATGGCACTGCTTCCCTGCAACGCGGTGGTGGCTTCTGGATGAGATCTGGTTTCTGTCTGGCCAGTTCAGAGTATGAGTAAAGCAGGCTTGTGTGGGCCTTCACGTAAATTTGTTGATCTTTTCTGCTTTTATTTTTAAATTATCAGTAGGGAGCTTATTTAATTCTTTGTATACCGATTTAGAACTGCGGAGTGTATCAGTGCAAAAATGTAACCTTTCAGCTTACTTAATATGTCATTAAATGCTCATTTTTTAAAAATGATAAAACTTTGTCGGAATCGTGAAGGAAAGCCCTCTTTTCTCTCAGGAGACTACTTACTCTCTGTAGATTAACATTTCAGAAGGCATCTTTAAAAATCTTTCAGAAAGTATGCAGGGCTCATAACTGATTCTGCCTCAAACACACTTTTCATTGTGATTTGCCTCTTTTCCGGATTGTAGGGTAGTTCAATGATTTACTGATTGTGAACCACCAAATAGGATTGATGGGTTTAGATCTGTGTGCCAGAAGCATTTTTTTTATTTAGCCACATCGAAATGTTTCTTTGAATAAATTTCTTAATCTCTTCCATTCTCTGCTGAAGCTATTATACCAAGATTTTGAAAGCAGACATTTTCTTTTGCTTGTTTCTATTCTTTAAGAAAAGCAAAAAAGGGCTTTTTAGAGGGCATCCAAGGATATGTATAACCTCCCCTCCCCCCAGACTTTCTGTAGTGGAAATGCTGATGTTCTTCATATGTGGAAATTCCCCAGTTAGATGATGAACAGCTCCTCCTGACCCCTGTTTTGAGCAGCAGTCCAATTTCCAGGTAATTCAGACCGTCGCTGGCTGTAGGATGAAGGATCATTGTGATATTTCTGTTACCGGGTCTGAGGTTAAATGAAAACAATAGGCCTTTTTTCTGCTGTGGATAAATGTGTATTTATTTGTTATTTTTGCATGAGAACTGTGATTGTCAGTCTTGGCCTCTGGATGTGCCACTGAATGGCATGTGCAGAGGACTGGCAGGGAGTCCCTTCCACCTGCCACAGTGAAGAGCTGCTGAAATCGTTGCACTCTTTGCTTATGAATGATTTTGTATGAAACTTCAGTAACTCAAGATAATTTTCATTATTTTGTGTTATTTATTAGTAATAATTTTTTGTTCATACCTTGTAAAAGAGATGCAGAAAGTATTTTAAGAGATGTAGTGTGTTGAAATTGATTTCACAGGTTAAGTAATTTGGTAAACTTAAATCTTTAGTATTCTGAATCCTGACTGTTCTGAAGAAGAGACTGAGCTGATATTACGGCTTCTGGGTGGAATCGCTGAAGGATAACCAGTCCAAAGGAAAATTAAACAAAGCTAAAGATACTTCATGAGAATGTGAATTTCAGGAACACTGGGAGATTGTAACTATTGAAGTGTGGTTTGTGTATTATTATATTCAACAATTATCAGAAAGATGGAATAGAGACTACTTAACCACTATTTACGGAAGACAAGGTTGTTAACAGGAAGTGGTAGTATTTACTGCAGTATCAGAAAGATATGATTTATGATATGTTGTGTGAATAATTTGCACATCTAATCTATACATTTGGATTTCCTTAAAAAAAAATTAAGGAAGGTTTGTAGACATTTGTTACTTGTAGTCAAATAGTGAGAATGGTCTCCTAGGTGGACCTGTACTTTGAACTTAAAGACCAGCAGCTGGTCTCTGAAGGCAGTGTACTTTCACAGACTTTCTGTGCATAGTGCTTTTAGATAAGACCTGCTAGAACTTGTCCAATACAGCTGTTAACATACTATATCAATTTTACAAGTATGAACCAAGAAATTATTGTTAAGCTTACAGTAATAACCAGCACAAAACAACAAAGATCGTTCCCTTTCTCAGGCAAAAGTAAATTTGAATTACTGAGATTTTTGTATGAAATAGAGTTATCCTGTGCCCTGCATGAGGAGAGGCTGAAGTCATGGCTGCATGTGCTTATTTGGGAATAAGAGAAGTGCTGCCTTTTGTCATTGCAAATATGAGATAAGATTGTTAAGTCTTTTTTTTTTTTTTTTCATACTTCGTTGATTTTGCTAACTCTTATGAATTTTTAAGGTCCCTATTTACAGAGATTACAGTGGGCCAAGAATCCAGTATACTTTTTAAAGAGTTTATATGTACTGTTTTGGTCTAAATGTTTTTAATGATTTATTTAAAAGTTTGTCATAGCAGTGTTTGCATAGAAATGTTTTGTAGTAAATAAGCTATGTTTTTGGACCCTAACTTTATAGTTTTCTTGTTACTTCTGGCATAATAGGTACAGTATGTTACAGTAGTGAGATTCTGTAATGACTGTGTATGAATGCTTGTATCTAGAGGGACGGGGCGGGGGGAACCAAAGCCAAAACCCTTCAGCAAGTCACTGACATAGCTGGAAGTACAATCCAAGTTTTTTCTATTTTGGATTCCTAGTGTCTTGAGCTTATCAGAAAGCTTATGCAATAAAATACAAAAACAGAATTCTCCAGTTATACCTTATTACAGCACCCTGCTCCAACTCCCTCTTTTGTTCTTGATTTCTGGGTCAGCTTTTCTATGGCCATCTGTTCACTTCCCAAAATAGCGCTGCTTGTCTGTCAGTTCAGAATTTTCCTCATTATCTATAATACATTTTAACATCCCTTTGAATGAAACTTATTTTAATACTGATTTTTTAAATATATTCCTGTATCTTCATACACTACATAATTTAACTCCAACATTGAAGTTCATAACTATGCCCACGTATTTTGGGATATTGAATGTTATAAATAATTCTTGTTTTTCTGTGTTTTCTATTCACTTGGTTGTTTTTGTATTGTTCCCAGTATGTTGTCCTTGCTTCATTTGAAACTAGTGAAATATTAAATCATAATTACACTGGTAAACTGGAAAGCTGTTCCACACAATCATGCAGTAGGTAATTCCAGATCCATCCGGTGTTCCCAATTCAAGGCTGTGTGCATGCTGCTTTGCCTGGCTGCTGATGGAGCAGAATGGGCAAGAGCCTTATTATCCTCAGTAAGGGCCCTAGCTTGCCCCTCTTCTCTTTAGCCACTGATCCCTACACTCCCACCCCCAAATTTTTAGAAACTTACTATCTTTGACATTTCTAATTTTTGTAAAATTTGCTTGAAATTGGTCATCAGGTTCAGAAAATATTTGGAAGGAAACCTGAGGGAAGGGGAAGAGGAAGATGGACACAGGGAGATGGATGGATGGACAGACAGCGCTTAAGTTCCATTTCGTTAGGCAGATGTACATACACTTCCTTACTGAAGAATTTAAATACTGTTGGGTTTAGTATGTATGTCTGGCAGTGAGAGTATTTCTCTCATAGCAATGCTTAAAGCTTTGTGCACTGTTTTAATTTATGAATGTTGATATTTTGAAAACTTTAGTTGCTTACATTATTCTTACTCTTAGAAAAATTCTTTAGAGGATCAAAATGGCCTTTCTCAATGTACTGGCTAAGCTGCAAATGTGGGCTTTAGTCATTTAATAGTGATGATATTGATAGTTTTAACTCTGGCATTAATATTTTCTAAGGAACTTGCAAACATTTTCTGCCCAAGCTGAAAGGTGATTGCCTCTATGGAATGTCTGGATGTATTAAGACAATTAGGTTTCTCTGGACATGTCTTTATAGCTGGGTTTTGATTATGTTCCCCAAATCTGATAGTCAAGAGTAGAGGAGACAGCCCAAATATACTGCAGTGTTTCATGGCAAGACAAAAAAAGTGGTATTCTGCACCACTGCCATTCAAATCTTTTTTTTTTCTTTGATTTTATTTTTTTTTCTCTCTCTGCTATAATGCCAACTTGATTTTTGTCTTATCTGGTTAGATGGGCTGTGGTAGTACATCTATGCCAGAACAGTTAAGACCAAATTTTGGGTAAAAATATGAAGTATTTCAGATTTCAAACCTTTCAAGACAAAATGAGAAAGGAATAAGAATTTAGTTGCTCTTAAGTGTAGTGTCATCACATAAATTCTGCACAGTGGTCTTTTGGCTCCCATGAATCCACTCTGAATGTTGGTATTGAGACCCAGGGAACAGCTGCTTGTATATAAGCACATCTAAACCTGTAAGAATTGACCAGAATAACTGGCAGTGGACACATCTTCCTCCAATGTCCGGAATATCCTGTTCTCTACTAGTCTGCTTATATCGAATGGGAACATGCGATAATCGTGCATGAAATGGCTGGTAGAATAGTGAGGCAGTCTCTCTGCACAGATATTCGGGAATTTAGCAAAATTTGAAGAAAGCTTTGGTATGTGTATGTAACTTGGAAATCTTAAAATGTTGTAGCTGTTTCTAAAATTATATTGGAAAAGTTAAAAAATATTTCAGCTATTAGGATAATATTTAACTAGCAGAATTTGAGATGCAGCTTTCATTTTAAATCCTTACCCGGTGGGGTGTTTTGCACCTTTTTCTCAATCCTCTTGTGCAGTCTGCTGCTAGAAATAGGTACTGCCTGCCTTCGTCACCAGTCTGAGCCACCATGATAATATTTTTAGCAATCTACAGACTTTAGAATTGGTACAGTTGTCTGTGTCCTCTTGCACTGTTGAAGCAAATCAAGGTTTTGCTGGAGAGGGAGGAGGTACAGCTCAGCTGCGGTGGTTGTGCATTGTGCTCTGAATAGTCATTATCTTTCACCTTCCCTTTTGAGCCTAGAAAGTCTTGCGTTCTCAGTGCAGTGCTTGCTTCTCTTTTGCGCCTTGTCACACATGCTACGTGTATCAGCTGATTGCCATGCTGACCAGCTCCCTGGCCTGTCCTCGTCTAATGTAGAAGTTTGGAGTTTTGCATAGCACTTGGAAATTGTGCTTTTCCCTGATTACAAGCCTAGGCTGTGGCCCTGTTCTCTGCAGTGCAACAGAGGAGTCATGCTCTTACATTGTGAACTATATGATTCTATATGATTCTTTTTATGTGACATGGGAGGGGGATAGGAAATGTGACAGCGCTTTTCCAGCTCTTTACTGATTTGGGGGCTGCCTTCTCTCTTGATTAGATTAAATTCTAGTTCTAAGCAATATATGCGTAAAAAGAACACTATTTGGTTATGGAAATTTATTTATCCTAGAAGTCAGTGAGCGGATGGAAATGGTTCCTCTGGAATTTTGTCTATATTCTTTTTCATGCTGAAATATGCATCTGTTAAAGAAATTTTAGACAGCATGCTTTGACTGATTTGATGTGTGCTCCATTACAAAATCACAGCTTTTTTAGCTATTTTAAAAGATTACATCCTTTCTATACCCTTTCTATGGAAATAGGAATTTGATGTATTTACCATATCAGATAAATACAGCATGCAATTAACATATACTGAGATATGTTTGATTTTAAATTGAAGTAGAGTTGCATCAGCAATTAAGGCAAACTATATCGTCTTGTTAATATTAAAACTTCTGCTATCTGAGAGACAGAAGCCAAGTCAAAGAGACTAAATGAACTAAATTGCTTTCCAGTTGTTACACAGACAACAAAGTAGCTACCCAAAGGCTTAAAGTATAAAGCATCAAAATGTAACCCAGAATTTTTAAGGCAATGGAGCAATGAAAGAATAATGTTTTCTTTAGACATTAGATTTGTGGTTAGCTTAGTCCTTATTTTTCCCTTTATGTATTTCGAAAAACCATAAAATTGATATAATCACAAGATACATGAATTGGATGTAGGCAACCTGATCCTTTTCCAGATTCTTTCATATTGCTGGATTGATGTGTGTTTTTTTTCTCTTAATTCTTTCACATTTTCTGTTATGTCTTTCCAACTGAAATGGCATAAATGCATTTGTCAGCAAAATGGGAAGAACTTGAATGTTAACGCAGTGGAAATTATTTTTTAATCTACTGCAGATAACTTCTAACTACCAGGCTGAGAGTTTCTTCGTTTAGGAGAGAATAAATGAATTCTGAGGTGATGACTCTCAAATCTGTCCTAAACTGTACCATAGTTTTCTTCATTCATAAAGCCTAATTAGTGTTTTATCGTCATGTGCCTAAATTCTCCATCTACTCCACCATTTTCATGGGCTGTGGATTGCAAGCAGGGACTGTTAGCAGATGCTATTGTTAAGGTTGCCTAACACTTCCCCTTTTATAAAAGACTATTTTCATTGTTTTTTCTATTTAAGGTGATGTTTTCCATTCTCCTTGTTTCCCTCTGGCCAAATTATTTTTGGAAGGTTTCAGCTAATACCATTCATTTTTTTTCTGAAACAAAGATGAAAATATAGCTTTGCATTAAAATTAAAAACATAGTTGACCTTCATCTAGAGATTTTCTAGCACACCATACACAGTAGCAAGGATGAGAAAGAACTGTTTACAATGCTGAACTATTTTAGAACTAAAAATTGTGTGTTAGGGAGATGCCATTTGCTTTTCCTGTAAAATCTGTCTTATATCTGACCACGCCTTAAGCTTTGGTATAATAGTGCTATTCACTGATTCAGCTTAGAGACTTAGGCTTTAGCAACTTAATTTCCAAAGATTTTGGCTTCAGAGAGAGTTCTGTAACTTGTCATAGCTTTATTGCTGATCAGACTGTGCACCAGCCTCCCGAGAGATGAAACCGGTGCTGTCCTGTCACAGTGACTATATGGGATTGCACTGCACAAGTGTCACGCTTGCAGGTATGGATACAGATGTGAAAAAGGATTTCCCTGCTTGTCCTGGCTGCTTTGGTCTGGCAGGCTGTATTCTGCTTGTGCTGTGCAAATTTGCAGCTAAACAGAGAGGAGAAGCTATGTGTTTCGGATGAGGAGGAAACTAAAGCTAAAATCCAGGTAACTCGTTGCTTGGATCTGGTTTTGAAAATCCATTTGATTCCCTTTAACAGGAGTAAGTGGCATAGTGATGGGGAAGCTATGGGTGTGACGTATGTGACAGATAAAATTCACTTCATGAAAGCTTTTTAGTATTTTCCTACAGGAATTAAACAAGTTAAAGAAATGCTGTCTAAAAATAATGGGAATAAAGCAGATGTCCAGCTGGTTAAACAGACAATCCAAGGAGTAGCAATCAGTGATGAGGTGCTGAGTTGCAGAGGTTATCAGGTAGTCCCTGAAGAGGGGCCTCAGTTCTAGGTTATTGTTGATGGATCACATGAAAGAATCAACTGAACTTTAATTAGCTTTGAGGCACAATTGTAACACTACTGTTGTGAATTTACTTCATGCAAATATTTCCATAAAATAAGGGTTTTTCTTTTTTTTTTCTTTGCATTCTCCAGGAATTTATTTAGATAAACAAAAATCAGCTTTAAATGTATTTTATTCACTATTTTCTCATGCTTTTCTCTCTCTTTTTTTCTTCTAAGTATTTGCCTTTCCAAGGAGACTGAACAGTCAGTATTCTAGACTTCCTTATTCACAGGACAGATCTTTCTTAGATCCTATAAAGGATATTGGTGACTATTAGTGCCTTCAACAGCTTAATGTCTACAATTTTTTTTTCATTTTATTATAAAATCTTAGTTGCATCTCCATCATTGTTGGCTGGTAGGATGACTTTAGGTTTGATGGTAGTAGAAAATCCCATCTTTCTGAATTCTTGATCTTGACATGAGCAAAATCTGTGACACGATATCAAAGATAATTAATTTGAGCAGGAAAGGCTTGAAAAATGTGCCTTCCTTTCACTGTAGGCCATCTTTGAATATAGAGTGTAAAAGGAGATACTGTATGTCATTAAATCTTTCAGGGAGTATATGGTTAGGTTTCAGTATGGTTTAAATTACGAGCAAATCCTAACTTCTATGTTTCTCCAGTCAGGAAATGCTTTTTTTCCTCCAGCTTGCAATGGCTGCATCCTTCTACTACCTGCAAAAGATTTACCTGGATACATACACAACATTTGAGACTAACTAGCAGCAGTGCAGTAGTATACATAATGCAGAGGTGTTTGTTTAATTTTTGTTTGCTCTGATTGTGTGTTTGGCACTTCTCTTGAAATAAGAGACTGTAGCAGCAATGTGCTTCTTAGTGGTTTGGTTTTTTTGACAGTGGCTTTAGCTATCAATTAGCATCTGTGAGATGTTATGTAAGAGCCAATATGTAAAAAGCACTGTTTGAGACAGAATTATTCTTGCAGATCATCGTATTTACTGAGTTGGAAGAAAATCCTCTTACTTGTCCTTGGAATGTTGTTATCATTTTAAAACATGGTTCAGTGATGAAATCTTTTCTCCCTCCTCCTCCTCCTCCCACTTTAGGGTGTTGCAGATAGGCTTCATCTGAAAATCCACATCAAAATAGAGATCGTAATGCAATATGATGCATATCTTTGTTGTTCACATTGTTATTTTTGTAGTGAGAAAGTACTCACTGTGGCATGGTTCACAGCAGATTATGATGTGTTGATAATTCTCTTTAAGGCAGCTTTGTTCTTTTGCATTTAAATCTCTTTTGCAATGTGAAGAGCAGGAATACTATCTTTCAGCCTGGTGAGATGTTAGCAAATTAAATGGAGATAGCACAAGTGCCATTTCCTGGGAAAAAGATGCAACATTTCTACTATTTTAACACCTTTGCAAGCTGTTGTTATGGTGGAGTAACGAAAGACTTTATGCTCTGCTATACAGAAAGAGTAGAGATACTTTTTAAAATATTTCCCAGACTGTACCTATGTATCTCTTCAGAGCAGATTATATTATAGCCATGACCATCAGGACAGGTTTCCTTCCACAAGTTTTGTATTGAAGTGAAAGGGACACTTTTGGGAGCCTGGCAAAAAACATGGTCTCTCATTGTATATTCATTACACTGATGCCAGATTTATTCTGAATTTTTATGCATTTGAATTTTCTTAGTTTCTTAGTTACTGTGGGGCTTTTTGTTGCTGTTGTTTTTAAGTATTGGACTCTTGTGGATAACTCAAGAAGTTGTTTTTAAATACAGTTATTTACTTCCAGATACTAATATGTTTTAATTAAAATTAGTGAAAGAATAAAAACAGAAGTTAAAATGAAACCCACCATTAACCAGCATATATCTCTATCTATCTATCTCTATGAATTGGAGTTTCAGGAAGGCAACAATGTCATATTGTTCTTGATAGGACCACAGCAGTGGCAAGAAACAAGCCCAAGCTATGGATCATACCCTGTTTATCCTCCCTAGCTGAGACAGGCACGCTGCCTGTAAGTGTCCTATCAGACGCTGCAATGCCAAGTGCCCTGCTGTGCCATCCCGCAAATGCACCACCGTGAGTCAGGAGGAGAGGTCTGCAACTGCCAGGAAACACTGTCTCTGTGGTCAACGGGAAGCCTCCCAAAGTTCAGCTGCTGCTGCATCTGCCCTGTTCTTAGGGCTGTTGACTTGGCTGCGTACAGAGGGCAAGAGCTGGTGAGGGGGTTGCCCTTGGCAAGCTGCTCCGGGTTGCTCTGTGTTACAAGTGCGGCGACTGTTGGGTTTCTTCTGAGCTGCAAGAAATTTGAACAGAGGATGCAGAGAGGAGAGGAACAAGTGTTTGTATGGAGCATCATTCTCCCACAGATGCCAAAATGTCTTGCTATGGTCCTGACAGTTGATTGATTGTTTTCATTCATTGCCTGTAGAGACAGACTTATCGGATGTGACAGGCTGTATAGGTTGTAAAGACTTCTCCCATTTCTTTGCTTGCTGTAGGCTAAGAGTTAAATATTGTTGAGGACTTGAAATCAGCCAAGAGAGGGAACTAATGGCTAAGAATAGGCAGTCAAGTATCAGCATGACAAGATTATCTCTAGAGGATATAATTTTCTGTTTAGGGGGAAAAAGATGTTGTTACACAAAATAGGGACAGCAGTGAGATGACAACATTTGTACATTGCAAAAATGTGTTTAGGAGTAGAAAAGGCTATGAGTCACTGAAAGCAGACAAAGTAAGTTAGGTAAATAAGCAATATGATCATGAGAAAAATCATGTTTAGGTAGCTAAAACAAGTGGGAAGAGTAATTTAGACTGCTTATCACATTAGTGATTCTAAATTGGTTGTAACTAATGAGGAATAAAATTTTGAGCATGGCTAAAATCATGATAGTTCAAAAAGAATAAAGTAAAACTAAGAAGTTAGGAAAGATACTTTCCTAACATGCTTTAACACATGGAAGAGTGTTCATAGGAGGAAACATTGGACTAGAATTCTCGAGGCTGCAGTTGGAAGAGGGTTGTACAATACTAAAAGGCACTCCTATGTACTGTTTCATTAATAGATTGAAGACCTGCAAGTAAAGTAAGCAAATTTTAAACTGATGCAATAATTTCTTACAGAGTTCAGAATCTGTCTTGGAAATCATTGCTTTAAAATACCTGATTTTGAGAGCATAGCAAGATTCCAGAAGGTGAATGGGCTTTCCCTTGGATTTTGCCCTGTAGTCAGGACTTGTGTTCTGTAGAGAGTGCTGAATGCTGCAGCTCAGAAAGTCAAAGATAAACAAAAAGATACTGAATTGTAAAGCTTACTCTTGTTAGTGTATTTTTATGCCCTATATTTTTATATTCCGTATATCAGGTTTGATGCAGCACTGTATTTTAAGTGGTGTACAAAGCATGTTTTCTAGAACCCTAGAATGATTTGAGATTGTAATTTCAATACATTAGTTGAATGAGTCTCCTTAAGTGATGGGCAGTAAAACTATTAACAATTAGCTTTTTAATTCATTATTAGGTTTCTCACAGCTCGCTGAGATAAATTGGTCAGTTCCAACTTTTCAAAGTTTTTTTCAGGATCTTCTCAGTTTGGAGAAATGGCAAGAGACATTGGTTCACATTTCAAAGTGTTATTCAAAACCATTAAAAATGGATACTTGAGAACAAATGAATCTTTTCAATGTCAATTTTAGATACCAGTTCTGTGGCAAATGGCCATTACCTGGCTGTCTAGAATAGGCACAGTTTAAAACATAATGAAAATTTCATGTTAGAATAAACAAAACATTGGAGGAAAGTTAAAATCTCATTTTCTTTGAGTTAGGGTGAGGGAGGAAGGAATAGAGTTTTTGTTTCAGAAAATACAGGTTTTCTGGTGAGGCATCCCTCTGTGCAAGAAAAGGATGTCTGGCACAAGTAATCCATTGCCTAAGACAGCCACTTTCTTTCTCTCTGGAAGAGAACAGCAAAGAAAGGTTGTTGCTGTTCTCCTTACCCCATCAGAAAAATGTCCCCATGAAGGACCTTATGCTGGGGGCTTAGGTTAGAAGTGAATTAGATTATACTTTTGTCAACATCTCAGGATTAGATATTTGCAGTATGTTCCCTGATAATGTCTTCTCCTCCTATGGCACCTCAACAGAACGTGGCTCCAGTAAAGAATCGGCCCCAATAAAATCATCACCACCGATATCAGTAGAGACAGCAGTGAACTAACTATAAACTTTCTTGAAAATCCTGGTTTTTAGAGCTTGTGCTTCCCTTTATAGGATTTCATATCAGCAGTTGTTCTGAGATAGACATAGCTGGATCTCTTATCTACTCCATAGTAGCAGCTCATATGTTCTGAAAAGCTCTGTGGTACATTTGTAAAGAGACATAGATTCCCACAGCTTGTGATATTTTAAGCATATTGACACATAAACCTATTAATAGCACCCAACTTCTCCAGTAATTTCACTTCAGGAAAAATGTATCAATGTAGTCAGCTATAATTATCTGTAGGAATTTTGTTTGAATTATGGCTTGATTGTATTGCAGAGTGCTGGGAAGCCAGCAAAAATCTGGAAGGGCTTACTAGGACAGCATCCTGTGAGTGTGACTATGTTTCTTCCAAGAGCTTGAGGGTACTTTAAATGCCTTCCCGCTGCTGCAAACCTGAGCTAATAAATCTCGCTGTGGTTGAGTTGGCACCATGTAAAGTCAGCTTAGGTGTGTCTGTCTGGTGTTCCTTGACTTAAGCTTGTATGGTGGCACTTGGTTGTATACTGTTAGTGAAGATTCATGATGATTTACATGTGGCTCAGTGCTAGTCCTGTCTGCTGGTGGTGATAATGCAATGTTTCTGCCTTATGGTCTGGGTTTAGGAGGGCTCCTCAGTCCAAACTAAGTGCTGCACAAGCACATTAAACCAGTCCATGCCCAGTGCTGCACCTGGGCAAGTAAGACCTACCAGAAACAGTGTGCGATAGCCTGGGTCGAACCCTGTGAGCTCTAATGAACCCAAATTGACTCCATATAGTTTGGTGTGTTACCTTGTATGTTCAGTAGTAGCTGTCAGCTCAGGTTTTTTCCTCTGTTATCTGAGGTATTCTTTCACTTTGGATAGTGGAAGGTTGGTTGTAAAAAGGAAAGTGTATGGTGGTAGTTGCTTTTTTTTAAACAAGCTCTAGGATTTATATTAAATGCTTTATTTTTCTTGACCACTTCTGCTACAGTTTTTATTTGTTTCTTTCTAGTTGGACTTGAAAATTTCTCCTTGAAGTGTTTCTATTTCAAAACAATATATTTTGTACTACTATTTGTTTTAAAGAGGATGAGAACACCAGTACAAAGTGATATCTAAAGAAAATATTTATATTTTGAACAAAGGGAAATTGCCCTATATTTAGGGTTCATTGCAGGCAATTTGGATAATACTCTTTTTCCCACTTTCTGCAAAAGATTTTTCCATAAACTGTCAGGAACAAGACTAATTTTCATGTTCAATAAATTGAATTTTGTAAACATGGATATCACTTCATAAAAACGAGATCTGGGGAAAAAGTGATTCATGTTAAAAAAAAAAAAGTAAATACTGTTAAGGTAGTAATGTATTTCTTATAATAAATGTATGAGTTTTTGACTAAATTTTATTTTTCACACCTATCCTCATCTTATGTTATTAAACTTTATTGATTCATTTAAACATTTAGTCACCTAATAACTCAAGAGAATAGCTTAAAGGTTCTTTTTTATGAAGGGACATTCTTAGGCCCTTTATAGTTCATTTTGGTGCTTGCAGGGCTTCAGTTCAGATCAGTGTGTGTAGATTTATGATAAATAAATAAATTGTTGTTGTGTAATTGCTTACAGAAGACTCTTCTATCTCAGGTGGTCTATTAGTCATGCAGACCAAGAGGCTAAACGTACGCATTATTCAGACTGAGTCCATAGAATAGTTTTGTGTTAGTCTTGCTTAGAAAATAAAGGCGGGAACTTACTTCTTTTAAAGTCCTTGCCTGTAGTAGAGTTGTTTGCAGTGTATATGCATGTCCTGGCTCATGGACAAATTAGCATAATTTTACAGTGATTAAACCTTGAAGCTTTGGAATCTTAGAGCTGTGTATGACTTAATGCTCTTTATTCACACTGTGCTTCTAGTTGTTTGTGGGATTTTTGCAGTGTTACTAGTTCATTAACATGTTTAGTGTTTTTCTTCTTCATTTCTGTTCTTCCTAGCCTGTGTCACTCCCTGGGCCCAGTGCTGTGGATGAGCTTTGCTTGCACTTGAACTCAGAAAACAGACCCCAAATACTCATTAAAGCATCTGGCTGTGTCATCTGGTCTTGGATTTCTTTCAGTTTTGTCCCTGGCTTTTGTGTTTCCCTCTCCTCTTCCTGTAATCTAAAATGCATACTAGTCATCCTCAGGAGTCCCATACTGGGTGGCTGTAGGTCCGCGTTCAGGGAAGGCACCTCGTCAAACTCTGCATGTACATGACGGGGAATGTTCAGGCTTGGAGTTGTTGCCTTCTGCTTTACAACAGAGTTTTAGGTATTTAGGGTGCATCCAGCACTGAACAATGTGACTTGTTTTTCCTTCCTTTTTTACTATGTAGTTTTGATTTTTCTTTTGTTTTTGTTTTGAACAGACTTTGACAGATTAGGTTGAACTGTGGAGAAAATAGATAAAGTTCCCTGAGGGTATAAAGATATTTAAATGCTAGCTAGCCATGTACAGGTACCTGATTTCTGCTATATGGGGATGTATGAGAAATGAGTAGAAGAAAAGAGTAGGTGCTGCGGCCCTGTGGATTGTGGATCAGCTCTGAAGGATTTTCTAAGGATCAGAAGATCTGTATGCATTTAGCTGTGCAACAGTGCACAGAGGGGTGATGGCACATGCCATAATGTGAAATGTGGTTTCTTAAATCATATCACTAATTGATCATGCAAACCTTGGCTCACAGATCTATAGTAAGGTGTCTGTATTTTGGGGGGCAGAGGAAAGGGAGAGGTCATGGGAGGTGTTTGACAGAAGAAACAGTGTTTGCAGATAGTGCGTCGTGAGGAAATGGAGCATACCTTTTCTTGTAGCGGTTGTGTGTCTTGATGCAGGTGACAAATAAGACATGAACTATGTTAGCACCTAGCATAGGCACACTTCATCATCTTTAAAAGTGGATCTAGATGAGATTGATTATAAAGTTGATACGCACACAATACAACCAAGAATCCATGAAAGCTGTTAAACTGTGCTTGTGTAAAATGCTGTGAATTGTTTCAGATGTTAGCTAAGAAACTGAACATGTTCTTTTCCTGAACTAAGTAAAATACAAGAAAACTAAGACTGGGGATAATTGTTTTTTTCTGCAGTAATGGAAAACTCTCAGATATCCCCTAAAGAAATGAGCAAAGCTGAAAAGCAATTACAAAGTCTCTTTGTAAAGATCGTACTTTAAAAGAATGTTTTTCATTGTCTGCTGTAAATAGAGCTATTCCAACCTGTGATAGAACTAATAATTTCAAAGAGGTCTAAAAAAGTGGTGTTACTCTCAAAAGTACTAAAAGAACTTTAGTGGTTACTTACTATCCTTTTATTCCCCATCCAAGAATTTGTTAATGTTTACAACCAGGGAAGCTAAAAAAAAAACCAAACAAACAAAAAAAAAAAAACAAAAAACTGACTGGAAATATTTGTTGGGGGGGGGGAATGAAAGAAAAAAATTCCTTTCCAGTGAAAAGTAATGAGTCCAAGAAGAAGCATCTCCTGAAGCATTTAGTGTTCTTAGCTCAAAGAGTAAGTAATTTTTTTATGGGAGGCAAACAATTAGAAGTACTGATGTTTTATCTCCAAAGATTTGTACGTCCTTACTGGCTTGGTGTTTTCCTTTTGAAGTTCAGCCGATCACTGCTGAGAAGGTAGTGTGATTGAGTTGAAGCTCAAGCTTGTTAGACATGAAATGAATAGATGGAAATTCAGTACAGATTTTTCTAGCCCAAGGCCATACAAATATTGTAAATCTAAATGATAAATTGTTAGAAAGAGGCATCACACACAAGACTAATGAATACACAGAGTAAATGGCTCATTCAATTGCTGTTAGAAAATGTGAGAAATCTGGGGGGGGGGGGGATTGTCAGAGGTTTACAGCCTTCAGATAAGCTCTAACATAAATTTTATGGCATTAGCAACAGTGACATAGAAGACTTTCTTTGAGTCATCAAGAACAATTCCTGTGTCATTTAATCTATTCCTAAACCTGAGTGCCAGCTGAGGCAGTTTCCTCACCCACACTGTTCTTACAGAAAGATTATTCTTGAGGCTTTACCTCTCTAGCTCTTGGAAAATACACTTTCTATTCCTTATGGTTTTCTTACAGTTTTTTTTTTTTTGTGTGTGTGTAACATTATCCTTCACCCCTTCTCCCTCCCTTTATTGCACTGATGATTTGTATAAACACACCAGCAGCAACAATATCCCTCCAGTTTTGCTAAGCTAATGAAGAAAGCTCTTTTTGCCTCCTCTCAGATGGCTAACTTTTCTTGATCACTGCAGTACCTGTTTTTTGCATCTTGCTTACAGGTGGCATTATTGCTTGATTATCATTTCTGGAAATAATCATAGATTCATATATGTGTTATTTCATTTCTGTATTGTATTTCTGGCTTATGATGAGACTGTTTTTCATGAGGTCACCCAAACTTTTCTCTTGTGCTTTATTTCCAGTAGATGAGTTCCTTTCTTGTAGTAGCACTTCTTTGTTAGTCTTTGAGTACACTGTTTTGACACCTGGTAGTATTTCATCTGAAGGGAAGGAAGAGAAAGCTTGCTCTGCCCTGAGATCCAATAAAATATTGTTTAAAGAGCTCCCTGTGGGATGTTCTTCAAAGTGGACATTAAATTTTGTCTTCTCAGAAAATATTTTTACTAAATTATAGTTATACATAGAATTTCCCTATAGTAGATGATAAAAACCGTGTGAAAAATAAAGCAGATGATGGAAACATTCAGCAGGTGCTAAGGCCAGAGTTATACAGGTAGTGAAACCAATCATTACCGTCCTTCTGCCTTTAAAATCTATCCAATCATGACTGGTAGGTTGTCTCTCTCTGCTCAAAGAGGAAATGGAAGAAATACAGGGTACTAGCATTTACTGATGTGGCAGAGAAAACACAAGCTCGCTCTTGATGGGTGGGTGAGGAAAGAGGCTGCTTTTAGGACTTGGGTGAATGGAAATAACCTGAATAAAATTTTTCAGTACTGTTTATTTGTGTGCTGTAAATACCACACTGCTCTAAATGAATTTTACAAATTGTTTCCACTGTGACATGTTCACCCCAGGTACTGCACAGCCTGCCTGTTTATTAGTATATGTTGTTACATAGTTGTTTGTTAAAACTGAAAGTGTTGCCATTTTGTAATTTTACTTTCTTGTGTCCATTTTTAGTAGAATGAAGTGTAAAAGAGGAATGAAAAGAGGAGACTTGAAATTTGGTGTCCATCAATGCCTTGCAATCTTGAAACTAAGTTTTAGTTTATTTGCCTAAGGATAACAAGACTTACATGATCAAAAGATAGGCAATGTGATTCTTCAGTGTTTCCATTGGTCTTTCAGGTGCCTCCTTTTTAATCTATTTAACCCACATGTGAAAGAGTGATAATATAATAGGAAAGTAACAGTAATGTAATAATGTAAGATTTTTTAAAGATACTGTTGTATATGAGTTAAGTGAACATTAGCAGCCAGGCAAAGAGAAGGAGACTCAGATCAGTACCCCGGTTGAGGAAAAGGCAGTTTGGTGATGGCTGGTGCTTTTATGTGGATGGTTTTAGATTAGCGTTCACCCTCTTGCTTGTGTGTATGTCAAAGGGAATCTGGATTTATTATGGTGAGAGTGAATGTTATTGAGGGAACAGATCACAAATTCTTAGGAAACCAGCCTGCATTAGTTCTGCTGCTCATGGACAACATATTTTCATGGCTGTTAAAAGCATTTGAAACTTGCAAGCAGACTAGTTCTTCTATTGTGCAAATACATCATGAAAACATTAGTGTGCAGATACGCAAAAAGTTCTGTGCTGTTCTTATAATTAATTTGCTGACCCTGGCAACAGATCTGGTGAAGGCGCTATGAGAACTCCTGTAGTGTGGCGTCTGCTTTCCGTGTGGTTTTGTGGGTGCCAGGCAGTCCCGTGAAAACTGCAGCAGTAGCACAGAAAGGAGGGTTCAGGCAGGATACTGGTCTCGGGTGTTACTGAGCAAAGGATCGCGGCACAAGCAAGATGCCTTAAAAACATTTTAATGATAAGAGGATCAGTCTTTATGTTTCAGTACAAGCCTTATTTTTTAAGTATGTATATAGGACAAGAATGTCATGTCTGAAGGAGAGTAGGCTTTTAAAGAGAGACATTTTGAGGTCTGAGCAAAAAAAAAAATCTGTTACCCTTATACTTCTGTGTGTGTGTATATATATGTGTGTGTGTGTGTGTATATATATACATATATATATATACACACACACACACACATATATATATATATTTATTTATATATATATGTACACACTGCTTCCTAAGCAATGCTGGTTATGTCTTGAAGTCAAAGATGTACAAATCTAAGAGGTAAAGTTCAGTATTTGCTACAGTGTTTACAAGATTAGACCTATAAAGGTAAATTATTTGAATTACATTTGCAGGCAGAGTATGGAACAGAACCCCTTGAGTCTGGAATGAGACTTCTGAACAGCGTTTTATTGTGAATAACGCTTGAAACAGACTGGAAAGCAATGCTGGGCCACACTAGTGTTTCCCAGAACATCCCAAGTGTATTGAATACTTCTTATATTTATCAGCTGCTGTATGAATTAGATATGAATAATCGATCATATAAATAATTCTATAAACAAGAGGGTATGGGACAGTGTTCTGTTATAGAAAGTCTGCCAAAAATAATACTATAGATGTGAAGTTCTACTAAAAAGAACTGAACTTAGGAGATCTTATCATTAAAAGACCAGAAATGTAAGAAATTGCTGTCTTCTACAGGTTCAACGTTGTAAGAGTCCATGTATTGTCTGAAGTAATGCTACATGTAAAGATAGTCACCGATATTTGTGAGTGTAGCACTGTCATTGTCAAGATGGTTCTTATCTATAGGTAACTGCGACTGGCCTGAAAGGAGCTATGAATTCTGAGAATCAAGAGGGAAATTTGGAATATATAAATAGTTTCAGGTGTTACATTTTTCTGGAATTACATATTTTTATTGCAGGAGAAATAAACATTAATTTTCTTTACCAAACTATAGATAGCCCTTCATTTTTCCAGGTACCAGTTGTATTTTTTCTTAATCGTATGATGTGAAAATGGCTCTGCTAACAACTAGAGAAATGGAAGAGCTTTGATCTAAACAGGACTTGTTTTATTTATTGGGAAGATACTATGTGGGATAAGAAATTGACAGTTTTAAAGGACTATATTGTTTTCAAATTATAGGACAGAAAAAACAGGACAAAGTGCATAACAGATGATATCTTGCCTTCACTTGAAGAAAATTTTAGTTTTACCTTTAAAGTTGAACAGTCTCTCTTCTCATTTTGGAAATGAACAATCTAGTTCATTTCCCTTAGTTTAAAAGTCTATTAAAAAAAAAAAAAAGAGTTGAAAGTAGGAAAAATGCTGGGAGAACTGGTGCTTCTGCTCAAGCTTCTTCATTCCTTTTGATACATCTTACAGCTCACTTTGAACTCTTTCATACATGCTTTACTGATATCTCCTTAGTGTGATGCTTTTCAGACTACCTTTATCTATGGTGGGAGTGGATTCAGTCTATGGCTGTGATATTTGTGTCAATGTTTAATTAAAAAATATAGAGTATCTTTTAGTCTGTCATTGTACGTACAAGACTCAGTGGAGCAAATACATTTTAGTGAGCTTTTTTATTTTGATTTCTTCTTGTCTATAAGAAACTGGGGGGGGGGGGGGGGGAGGAGGGAGTGTAATGCAGATCAGAAACTAAGCCAGTCAGCGTGGCCAGGTAGTGTGGCCCGTCCTTGTGTATATGTAATATCATTTGTGGCGCTGATGCAAAGTTTTCTTCTGTTTTTTTCCTCCCTCAGACCTTAAAGCACCATTGATCATGGCTGATCATTCTGCCATACCATCAAACCCAGAACATCACCTAATACCCTGTTTAAAATCAATAGCTTGCATTTCAAGCAGGATATACCATTTTTAAATATACATAGTGTTGATTTAGTTTTCTAAGCAGTGAGGAATGTATTGCCTAGTTTGGATGAGTGTTTCCACCTTGTGTTTACTGCTGAAAGTTTGGGGGGTTTTCCATGCTAGAGCTTGCAAGGATGTGCGAGAGCTTGGCCATATTTGCGTGCCAGGCAGTAGAAGTCCTGGGAAGGGTTCTGTACCAGCCGTTACTCCAGCTTCATTCCTCTGACCTGCGTCCCCTCGCTGAAAGCTCTCATGTGTCATGAATGCTAGTAATTTAATTGGCAACTACAGTCACATGTTAGTTTTCAGCAGTTTGATTTAGGTGAGTCTTACCAAGCTATCTGAACTTCTTGGTTCATACAACTGGATTTGAATTTTTTTTGTTTGAGAACAATTTTATTTGAGACATCTATGTTTTCTGATTCTGGCTAGAATAGTAGTCTGATAAGAGGTTTGCTTACAAATTTTTAGCTTTTCTGTATTTTGACTCTACTACAAGCAAAGAAAAAAATCAAGATGAAGTTGAGGCTTTTTTCAAAGTTTACAAATATTTGAGTAATGTTGAGTTGGGCTTTTTAGCAAAAACTTGTTGTCCAGCCCTGCTAAGGTGGGAAGGCTTGCTGTTTCAACTTCATTCATAAAAATGGCATTACAACATTGGAGTCTAAAGGAGTAAGACAAAGACAGTCTCTTACAAACTTTGGCTTTCAATTTAAGCATTTGTTTCAAACATATCTTATTTTATAAACCACATGAAGTACTTGCAGACAGGCAGTAGTCGGTTTTACTGATAAAATAACTTTAAGTTGTTATTTTCCCCCAAAAGTTCTAGAAGAGTCTGAGTTAGTGTATTCAATTACATTTGTCATTACTTGTGGTGAGTAGACTTGGAGAAGATGTTAAAAAAATACAGCATGTTTAGGTTAAATATTTAATGCTTAAGAAATGTTTAATTTGTCAGTAGTGATAATACATTATTGACTGTAATTTTTATTCATGATGTACAGTGTTGGCATTGGAGATATGTCAGTACATCACTAGTGCAGGATTTAGGACAAGACAGTATATAAAATATTCTGTTTATCCTTTCACTAGCAAACTTGACAAGGTGCAAGTATAAACTAATCAACAGAGCTGGGCTTTTGTCTCCCATAAAATCTAGAGTATAGATTATTTTGTCTGTCTTTGAATTGCTCCTTCATCTCGAGAGTTAGAGACTGTTTAAATTTGAGGGTCTTGGGTTGAATTCAGTAGATGTGTGGGGAAATGAGTATTTCTGAAGGTCCAAGATGTTCAAGGTGAGCATCCCAGAATCTGTGAAAACAACGTATTTTGGAAATGGTTTGCATTTCTTCAGTGTCGATGATGCACACTAGTACTCGTAGATGTAAATTAAAAAAGAGTATCTTGCATTTAGAGAGGAAGAAGGAGGGACAGTTGCTTTTGCAGATGATTTCACATGCATTCTCTTTCCTCAAATGCAAGTGAGGCTGTGCCCTGTTTTGGGAAATGAGCAGTAATGCATTCCCTCATGAGCATTCGTCTAGTTGGCATATTATGTTACTAATTATGCTGAATTGCTCTTTATGTTGATTTTTTGCTATATCACAGCCTCGGTGTCCTTCAGAAAGTTTGTAGTCAGAAATAACTATAATTCCTTTGAGCTTGTGCTGATTTATTAAAGCATTTGTGCCACTACTTATTTTTTTCCTCTCTAATTGACTATAGCATTGTTTGAGAGATGAGTGCACCTGTGTGAATGGGGTACATGTGCTAAGAGCATTAGCAAAGCAAAAGGATTTGGGGTTTCGGATTCAAATCATGGGGTTTTTATATATAGTGAAGAAAATGAAAGTACATCAGTACTCTTAAACTTCTGTGAAATTGTATGGCAATTTCTTCAGTCCTTACAGTAAATCTAGCTGTTTTATATGCATTTTGTAAATGAATTATAAGCTGTTTGAATGGTTTTATTCTCTAAATTGTTTGTTTTGGCTATTGCTTATATTAAACATCTATGCTAACCCATGAACAATTGTAAACCTAAATGTTAAACAGATAGTGACTCTCCATATTTCTGATTAGATAAAGAATACTGAACTGTGTGTGATTACAAATTCTACTGTAAGTATACTGATATCTGTGTATATGCAAGCATCCAGTGTTGTGTTTGAGATTTCTTGTAGCCGCAGAAGGTGCAGAAGTATTAAGGACAGCAGCTGAAACAGATTATTTCTCTGTAGCCTGTGATACATCATTTATAACTTTCCACTGAATTAATTTATCTGCAAATCAGCTAAAACCTCATTGAAAATGAGAATTTGTATTATGAATGATCTTATTACAGCCAAAACCAAACAGTATTACTTAATCAACAAAACTGCATTCTGTTCTTAAATTTCCACCTCTTTTGTTTCTCTGTTTTTGTTTTGTTTTAATTTTATTTTTATTTTTTTAGTGAGTGACAGTTGCTTCAGGAACCTTGCCGAGGATCGTAGTGGGATAAACCTTAAAGATCTGGTCCAGGACCCTTCTTTGTGAGTATCTGGCTCTTATTGCTAAGCAAAGAAAAGCTTCTTCGTGATATCCTTGTGAGTAGTTTTGTAATTGCATAAAGATTTAGTATGATGAAGTGCACTTAGTGCTTTAATGACAATATGCTTGCCAGTACGCTATATGCTTGCTAATACAGGCAGATATGATTAAAACCACGTTGTGTTCTGCCTACTTCTGTTCAGGAATTGACACCCAGTGAGCACATATAGTAAAAAGCGTCTTATCTCAGTACAAGAGCAGTCGTTAGAGGTAACGGATTCTGCATGCTAGTATTTCTATGGAGGAGCTGTATGCAAATTGTCACCCTTCCTTAAGGCAGCACTGCACATATATTAGGAGATTAAAGGATAGTTATGTTATCCTAAGTTATCTTGACCTGTGGAATCTTTTTGCTCAATAGCTGTTTTTATACAGCTGATATTTTTAAGCACTTATTTCTATCAGTAGTACATGTTTTAATTCAAGTGTAGAGCAGATGATCTAATTTTTACATGATGGCAGGACTGGTGGTCTTCCAGTGCTAGTCTTGTACAGATGCTCAGTATTTTTCTCTTAAAAAATTCAGCCTCCTGAGCTCTGAGCCAGTTTTGAACTTGTATCAAACTTGGGTTGTTGGTTTTTGGTGTGGTGGGTTTTTTTATGCTTTTTTCTTCAGTTAACCTTGGTACTAGCAGAAAATGTTTTTGCTAGTGTAGAGAAGCAAGCAAATGTAGCATCTGTTGTGGTGGGAAGAGAAGGAGAGGGGGGAAAAAAAATCACTTCTTTAACAAGAATGACTGTGCATTCCACAGTGAGTCTTAATGTGATGAGCCCTTACAGTAGCAGGGCACATATTTCAGTAGTTGTTGGGAAGTAGCAGAAAGTAAGGCATATTTGATATCTTTTTCCAGTTATAGGGGATATTTAGATGCAGAATTTATCATGTTGCTACAGATAAATAACGTATGTGCATATATATGTGCGCACTTGAGAAAATTGGACATAATTTATTTAATATTTGATAATTTATACTTCTGAAAAATAGAGGAACAGAGGACAAGTATAATTGCTGCTTGAGATTCACAGAACGAATGCAGTAGTTAATTTTTCAGTAATCACTATGTAAATTTAAGTGTCCAAATTGAGGCTATTTCAAAGAACTTAATTTTCAACCAAAATTTGCCTTTTGGATGGCTTTTCCTTTTGAGAATTATATGTGTTGTTTTGAGCTGAAAGTGCATTCATATGCTGCACACAGTGAATACTGATGATTTATAAGTTTTGTGTTTATCATTTCTGGAGATTACTTTCAGAAAGGATGAATTACATTTGTTGTAGAGTGATGATTTTCTTTGCCATTGGCACAAAGTGGTGAAAACTTCTGGTTTCCTTCCCTGACCATAATTTACATGAAGAAGATTATAATCCATTAATGTAATCTATAAAAGAAGTTAAATGAATTTCTGTTGTGTATCACGTAAGCGTAAGCAACTGCAGAGGAGTACCTTTTCTATCATTTTGAAAGACTGAATAAAATCTCCAAACATCTGTTACTTCTCAAGGACTACTCATGACATGTCTGTTGTATGACAGATTATAATGCAAGAAAAGTCTGGTTCTTTCTGCCTAATGATAGGAAAGTATATGCTTCGTTTTGTCTTCCCAAATTGATATGCTTGGAAATTTACTACTGAGTGCTTATTAGGAGTGCTTACAAAATGTATAATTGTGTGAGGGAGCCTTGAATATGAAGAAGTGATCTAACATGTATGGCTATACTGTTCAGCCCAGCTTTTTTTAGCCGGCTCTTTAAGGTGCTTCCTTTATGAGGCAGGATAAATGCAACAGGACAATATGGGGCTAAAGACTGACAGTGTCAGTCAAGGAGATGTTTTAACCATTTTTGAAAAAAGAGTTAATTTCAATTTTCAAAATTTTCACCTCTAATGTTACCTGAAATAGCAAAATAACATTTGATTCATCTTCTTTCCAGTTTAATATTTACAATTTAGGATTCTTTTAGTGCTTGTTTGCTCTGACTGTGAACACACTTTCTCTTTTCTTTGGGATCTAATATTAGATATCAACTTCATATTTCCATAAAAATTTTTGGTGCTTTCTCTGTGAATAGCTCTGTCACTCTAAAGATTTTCAGTGCATTCTAATGTATGACTAATAAAATATCAAGAGATTTTAGGTTAATTAGATGTAAATATTTATTCAGTGTATACTCTTAATATGAGTTCACATTTTTAGCAGTTGATGGGTTAAAAGGTAGAAATACAATATAGTACACCTGAAGGGTAGCATCAGAAAAGTTTGTGGTTTTTATAATAGGACATTATGATATATCATGAGATGCATTTTGAATATTGTCCATCTCTTGTGAAACTTAGCTAGTTGATACAGTCATCTAAGCTCTGTTGCAACCTCTGTTATTTGTCACTTTTATCTCCATCACAGACAGACCTTCTCCTTTGTTATTGCAGAAAGCTAGCAAACCAATGCTTGTTCTGCAAGGTTGAAAGTGTGGCTTTGCACTGAAATGAAACTTTGTAAAAACAGCACTGTAGGGTATTCTGATTAGTGTCTGGTTTATATCATGTGTGCTTAATTATCAGGAGATCTGAAGTTGTTTATAGTACCTATGTATTGCAGAAGAATTCTGTTGTACAAGTTGTGAGGAGAAAATGTCATTTAACCTGCATGTAATTTTATTAGAAAAACAACCGAAATGTTAATAATACCCTAGTTTAATAGCTTTGCGTTGGAAACTCCAGGATGAAATTTGAATTCCATTGGTCTATGAGAACTCTGATAGAAGAAGTCTTTTTGTCGCTGCCTTGTTACATTTTACAACCTGAGGTCAAGAAGCTAGGTGCTTTTTCTGGGAAGCAGTTACGAGAGTTTTAGAAGCTGTCGCTTAAGGACTGAAAATCAGTCCTCTGAAGACGACGAAGGAAATCTTGAGAAGGTTGGATTATTTTTTTTACTGAAGACACAAGCTGCACTGTAGGTTTGAAGACCTCATAAATACAATACCAATATGTGGATGTAGAAGTCTGCAGTGTTTATCTTCATTTGAAGGAAGCTGTCTAGCAGTTTTTGAACACAACTGAAATTATCGTAGATCACCCGTTCTGGGCTTTGCCCATCACTTGAAAGTCAGTAGCATATTCTTTCTTGGTGAGGATTATAAAACCCATGTTATAATAATAATTAAACGAGGAACTCAAGCGGTAGTATCTCGTTAGAGATTGTTGCTTCAGCCTTTGTAAACTGTATGACTTTTCTGCGGCCTTTCTAGCTTTCCAGTGTCTGTTATAATATGTGGATGCCATATGCACATATGTTTTTTCTTCTCACTGCTGGTCTCAATAAGCCAGCGTAGAGAGGAAATATTTCTTCTCCAATTCTATCCACTGATGTCTTGTTTTGTTGCAGCACTCTAGTGGGAGTTTATGCTCAGGTGTTCACTATTATTATTAGTAGTTTATGCTCGTTGTTGTATTATTTGACTATATTGGCACATGTTTTCTTGAATGGGCCTGTTTTACAAAAATATTTCCCTTGCTTCCTGCTTTTCTGTCAGCATCAGGAGATTTCATGAAGTGATACTCTGTGTCAGGACAACTGGAGGACTCATAGTATTATGGTAGTACAAAGTACTCTTTGTGCAAAGGGGCAATACTCATGAGGAACAGAAGTGCAGTCTATTTTAAGTACAGCATCTAATGCAAAAGTTGTACATGGCAAACTTCCAAAGATCTGGCACCTACCTAAAGTGATTGATAATGATGAGCCAAATCTAATAAGCATTTTTTAAAGTTGGTATAAATACCAACTTTAGTTGGCCTCTTGCCATCTTCATGGATCTGTGATGCGTATGTGGAATGCGTGAGACAAACCATTATCTACTTTGACCTCAGGCAGAGTTTGCAGCTGCTTGCCAAAATTGTGATATACCCAATCTAGATAATCTTTTCGTTCTGAAGATTGATTCTACTCTAGTCCTTGGTAAACTATTCCTTTCATTGATTACCTTCCTATTTAACTTGTATATCCTACTCCTAGTCTGGATTTGTCTAACCACTGAAGAACCTTATTTTCCCCTAAATTGTAACTGGTGTCTACTGCCAGAGACAAGATGCTGAACTATGTGGGGTTTTGATGTAATGTGGTAGAGCTGTTCTTGCACTGTTAACTGTGAACCCTCCAGCTAGCAGCCTACACCATTGGCCAGTGCAGAGTTAGTATGAGTTCCATGCAGCAAGGTGATAGTTATCTCCATATTCCTCTATTCTACTTCCTATAGCCTTTGAACCTATAATTGATGTATTGTTTGATATCAAAAGATTAAATAAAGTCTTGTAGGTATCAGGTAATTACTTTGCAAATGTAGTTAGCTTAAGCGATACAACTGCCTCATGTGATCTCAGATTATTTAAAAAGCGCTTTCTGCTCCATTCTTCAGTGGCTTAAACTACGTTGATAGAAGGCATTCATAAGCCAATATAAAATTATCCTAGGTTAGTTATTACACTGATACAATTTCAGAAGTGGGAACAAGAAGAAAGGTGAAAGACAATAAAAGACTAGAGAAATAATGAAAAGGAGTTAGAAGAAATAAAAATTATTAATTAGATCACAGGCTATGCAAAAACAAAACCACCATATTTCATCATCCTGATAATAATCAGTAATTTGATTATTTTCTATCTTTACTAATAAACCTATAAAATCAAAAATTGATATTTCTCCATTTAATAATGGTTTTATTATGGAAAGATGTTTTGCATCATTCTTGTGTGATAGAATCACACCTGGAATTTATGAACAGGACTGTAATATATAGCATATTTTGGCAGATTTTATCATTCTTCCCTATAACCAGATGAGGTTATCAAGAAAAGGGGAAGAAGTACAAAGATTATTTAATTTAGTTTGTAACAAGTGGCAAGCTGGTCAGAATGCTTTGTGGCCTTGAACAAAATTTGGTACTCCCCAGCCTAATACGTGTGAATATGCTGAGTATCTTCCATCTCCAAAGCAATGCTGAAAATGTTGTGATGGTAACAAAAATAATGGCAATATATGTGCCCTACTTTATTTGAGAGAATTAGTATATAATCAGATACCAGATATGTTTGCGTGACTCTTAATATAGCTACATTTCAATTTTAACTTTTCCTATGTGTTTTATAAATTTGATCTAGAAACTTAAAAATTTCTTTGGGTTCTTTGTTATGTATCCTCAACAGTTATGGAGATAATACTAGATTGTTCATATTCAGAGTTATATTTTATGTTATTAAGTGTACTTGAATTTTCCTTTATAAACAAAAATTCTAAAGAGATTTTAAATAAAAGATGGCTTTTTTTGCTGTATTTACTATGATTACTATGATTATTGCTTATGCCTGAAAAGAAATACACATTTGCTCAAAACCTGGGTTTTGAAATGTTGATCAAGTTTAAATCTGGACACTCTCACAAAATTTATTAAAAGTTGCTTCTATGTACACTTTAAACCTCAATTTTAAAAGTAGCTGCTGTGCTTTTCACTTAAAAGTCATGCTAATTTTGCAGTTTTCCAGTTGCAGTTTTTAAATCCCTTTATCTTAATAGCTAGCACTCTCTTAACAGGACAGGAAAGAGAATTAATATGACATTCATACAAGAAAACATAGGAGTAATTTTACAGTTGTGGTTTTTTTTCTTTGAATTTGGAGGGAATATAGACAAGATTTTTGTGCCTGAGTATGTTCAGGATCAGATCAAAATGACTTGATATAGGAGAAGTAGCAAAACTGAGTATGCACCAAGTACTGTCATGGGCTCACAGTTAAACATCAAATGACTTTTCTGTAATTATTTGTAATAATGGTCAATGAAAATACTTTGGACTAGCATGTAAAGGTGTTCAACTGATCGAATGTAACTTTACAGCTCGTAATTTGCTTTTGAATTTCAGGGCATAAGCAGCCCAACTTCCCAGGTTTTATGCCAGACATCTCTCTAGCTTCACTTTCACAGTCATTGTCTTATTCAAACCAAATCCATCACTGTTTCTAGTTCCACTCTCCAGCTGTACCTTAGTGGCCTTATCTTGCCTTTTTCATTCTTCCCATTCTTTGTCTTCCCATCTCCAGCTTCTTTTGGAGTGGTCTCTCTCTGTTGCATTTGCCCATTTCCTCAGCTCGCTCCTCTCAGCAGATCGTGCCTCTCAGAACTCGAGTAATCCCTTCTGCCTCGTCAAGCCACATCTCTAGCCTGTTTTGCCACTTCCAGGTTTCGTCCTAATCCCAGCTAACCTCACTCTTAATATAGTCTCGTTCTTCCCTACTCTCATCTTTGTTTCTGCTTCTATTCAGATTTTGTCTTCTTTGTATTTAAATAGGTTATCTGCTCATACTGTGTAGATATGAGAAAGAAAAATATTGTGTGTAAAGGAGAGATGGTCCAATGCTGATCTTAGGTTAACATGCATCTGTGATGATTTGCTGAGAAGATCCTATAATGCTCAGCAGTGTATTAAGTGTGTTTCTGTAGTTTCAGAAAAGAGAACAAGATACGAAGACTTACCATAAGAATAATAGAGAACAGAACAGAAGACCTGTTTGTGCTGTAGTATACACCTGGCATTTACTTACATACTGTGTTAAATAACTTCTAAAAAGGAGTAAATGTGGATCATAAGATTAGGCAGAGTTTCTCCACACTACGAGAAATTAAATAGAGTAGAACTTTTCAGTGTAACAGGAGAAAACTTGTGGTGGAGGTACACAAAATGAATATCATGAAAAAAGTCGAAAAGAGACAATTACACATTTTTCACAGTTCAGAAATTGTGACAGGAAAAAAAGATCAGAGAGCAGGTTTAAAATGAATAAAAGTACATATTTATTCAAGTGTAGCAGAACTGAATATTGCATAATTGATATAAGATCCTGCGGAAATGTCAAGTATAAATAATAGGTAGAAGAAAGGGATTAGATTGATGTAGCAACCAGCTATGAAACTATGACTCTTATATGTGCTGATCTGCATGCAGCTTCTAGCTCAATAAGTTCTTAAACTGAAGATACTGAGGCAGGAGGTATACACCAGAGGCCAAACCACACTCATGTATTTATTCTCTAAGCATTTGTTGCTTCCCAACATCAGAAGCAATGTATTGAGTTATATGGACCTTTGGACTGAGTTAGTATGGCAGTTTTTATATTCATATTGCAGGAATAGTAATTTCATGAATAATGGAGCACACGTTAACTTGGAGCATTTTTCCACAGGGTCAGCAAAGACTTGTCCTTGAAAATAGAGCAGGCTTCCCTGACACAGCTGCATTTAAATTTGGTAGTCCTAGTAATGTGGGCACAAAAGCCTCTCAGCAAAGGAGTTGTAATAATTTATTACACGGGAGAAACTTTCCTCTAATCTCACTCTTAAAAATGACTAAATGCTCTCCCAAAGCTTTCTTCCAGAAATCAATCCTGAGCTGACCCCCGGACATGAGACTTTTTGTAGGACAGGATAAATTTTGTCAAAGCTATAAATAATTGAAAGAGAGTCTTAATTAGGGAAAGTTTCTATGTAATTTGCATATATATTTGCAGTATAGATTAAGTTGTCAGGGGAAATGGATGTTCTACTACAGAAAAATTATGGTAGAGTACCTAGCTGGAATGTGTACCTACCTGCACATTCCTGTGATGCGCAGCTAAAGGGAGCCTGTGCAGCTCGGGAATAATCCTGTCATTGAGATACATAAGATTGCTACCTGGAGATGTATTTATGGTTTTATACAGCACTATGCACTGTATTTAAATTCCAGGTCACTTTCTTATTTAGAAAGAATTGTTCTACCATCGTTTGTTCTGGGGGACTCTTTAAAATCTTTCTATGGCTGTTCATCCTGTACAACAGAGATGTATACAGACAGTGATTTAAGAAGGAAGAAGTATAATGACCCTGTGATAACTCTTGTATTGCTTTCATGTACACTTTTCTCGTCTTCCCTTCCTGTAAGTTGCATTTCACCATGGATTCTTCCTCACTTGTACTTTTCCCCTTTTTCCGTGCTAACAAGAACAGCATAAGAGCATAACCAGAACATAAGTATATTTTCTATGGATGATGACAGCCTTGAAGTTCAAAACTTGACACATCAAGGATTCAAAAATTACCTGAAGTCATTTTCTGTAGATAGTCATTTCAAAGAACCACAGTTACACTACAACACTAAATGCTTCCCTTTAAATCCTTAATAATTCTATTTTAGGCTTTTTGCTCTTTAGCTACCGCATCTCCAATTTCATCCACTTTATTTCTGGATTGAATATGTATGAAATCAGAAATTGAATTTTCTGTTGGTTGTTAGGTTCTGGATATGAGAACCTTTTCTAATTAATGATCTTTTTGGTTGGAATCAAACTGTTCCCATGAAATTTATTCTTGATATCATTTTCAGAGAGGTGGTTGTCATAGAAAATACAGGGTGCTCTAGAGTGTCATTTGACTGACGTGATTGAATTATATTTTAAAGAATACACACACTGAGAGATCTTTTCCTCCCACAGTGCCGTTTCATTTACTGTGTTTTTTACATTGTCATAAAGATGCTGTACAATAAACATTCTGTATAGCTCAGTACAATATGTGGAGCTATTCAGTAACAGAAACATTCAGCAAAAGAATAGATGGTGGAGAAACTACATAATGCCTAACAAAACTGGAATGTTTCTTTTTTCTCTTTTAACAAAGTTCTAAATAAACAAATCTATTTTTTAAAAATAGATTTAATACATATTGTCCCATTTTTGCCTACTTGTTTTTTGTCTACATCCATTTTTCCAAGACATGCACTGAAAGGTACAAATGTGCTTCAAATGTGAGGATATCTGTCATGGAGCTTTCTCTTTTTCTGCTCACATAAAAAACTTTTCTAACAGAGCCTGGAGAGGCACTCACTACACAGATAATAATCCTGGAAATACACTAATATGTGATTGTATTTTCATATGCAGATAAAGAGTATAAAGGGTAATGTGATTTAAATATTTTTACCAGTATTGTTTTGAGATGGCTTTATATTCATGATTGTGGAGATGAGTGTGGTAACCATAACAGCTGTTTTGTGCCCTAGCTGTGTGTGTACTGTACCCGTATGCCTCAGGAAACTGTACTGTGCATGCTCTACCACAATTGCAATGCTCTGAAAGTTAAGAGAACAAAATTTGAATAAATTCCATTTCTCGTACTATCAAACGACAGTACCATACAGATTGGAAGTTCACTTTCATCCAAACCTGGATGAATTTCAGGGGAAGATGAAAGACCTCAGAAGGGTCATCCTATCATATTTCAGGTTTCTGTTCCAGAGTACAAACCATTAAGAAAATTTCAAGAAAAATCTACTTGTTTTTTCAATATTCATAAAAACATCTTTTAATTCTTTTACCAATCTTACGATAGAAGCAATTTTGTTTCAAAAAAATCCAAGGCAGAGAAGTAAAATGAAAACTGTAAGATAAAACAGTTTTCACAAAATAAGCAGCTAAACTCAGAAAATGCTCATCCCCACAGTGGCAACCATCCAGCCCCACCTACTCATGCATTCACAGAGATGGATCATCCTGTATTTTCCATGTATCGGCAATTGCAACTTTCCTCTCCAGCCAAAAATTAGTAGCCCCACCCAAAACCAGCTAAAATGGTTCTCAGAATCGGAAATTACTTTTTTAGCTGTACTTATATCCTATCTTGTAATGTCAGTTTTTAAATTTTATAAGAAAATTAGCTGTACTGTATTCAGTACTCTGTGGGTATAATTGGCTTTAAAATGCATTCTTTCCGGATCATTCAGTATTGAATCTCTTCTGAAAACCAAGAATTCACCAGCAAAATACAAAAGAATATAGTTAGTCCATTTTCGTATTTATCCTCCTGGCCTAGGAATGAATATTGTCTGCCATGAGCCTTAGGCAGATAGTTTTCAAGGGCAGTTCTGTGTGTGGATGGATAAAGAAACAACACTTCTGGCAGACTGATTTTTATTTTTAATAGTAGGCTGTGTATCATTTTTTCAGAAGTTTACAACATTAAAAATACATGCTCCAGGAATGAATTTGTGACCAAAAGGTAGGTTAGATAAAACTTATGTTCATGATCATATAGATTTAGTATCCATATGTGTATAATACACTTCATTATTTGTTTGTATATGAGCATTAGTAGTATATGAAGTACTCAAGATTGGGAGGTTTCATATTGATTTGTATTTTAAAAACTAATATTGAGACATTTATAGAGATCATTCAGCTCTGCACTGTGAAAAGATTTTGTGAAGTATGTTCTTAAAAAAAAAAAAAAAAATCAAAACAGAGAAACCTTCTCTTTCCCTTCTTTCTAGTTTGTCAGTAACAGCGAGAAGTATTTTTTTCCTCTTCTGCCTGCATGGTTGAGCAGAACATTTTGAAGATATTTATGTGAAACAAATGAAGAACCCCTCGAGTTTTTTTTTTTTAAACCTGATAGAAGACGACAGTATGAGCTAATGTACTTGCACAGAAATCCCGGTATCAGCTTAGTGAGCTGTGTGCCTAGTTTTTTTCTTTGCCTCCCTTCAGGGTACCTTTTGCAGTTTCTGTTGTCCTGCCTCCTCCCACGCATACTTCACACTAGACCCAGCACTGTAGCCCTTGCACTCTAAGCTTCTTAATCTATTTAGCCAATGTATTTTTTGTGCTAAACAAAAGGGCTTGATTATGCTTTCTGTGGAGCCTGTGAATACTTAGCATGCTCAAGAGCTGTAATACAACATAAAATTGTCTTTGATCTAAACCTTTCCAGTCACTAGTTTTATTACCTTTGATGTAGTACTATTATTTTCATTGTGTAAATGAAGGAACAAACTTTATGTGAACAGTGCAGTGACTGCTGCACGTATAGCTATGCCCAAGCTATTTTTGAAGTAGTGATAGTAGTCATGTGATTACAGCAGCATGGAGCTCAGTGTAGACTGAATGAGCATCCATCTCCTTAGGAAGGTTTTGTTCATATCTTTTTGACTTCAGTGTCACTGTGGCTGCACTGTTTTCAGTGTCCAGGCTTTTCATTAGCTTGCCAGCTTGGCTGTTTCTGCATAGCTTAAAAGATACACAGGCATACCCATTGTGAAGGGATAGAAGTAATCAGTGGCAAGCTAGCAGTAGTTAAAAATGTCTTTTTCTGTATGCAGCGGTGATTTCTCTTAAAATTTGTTTTCAGTGGCGTTTCAGCTGAAGATTGCAATCACTTTCTTTTCCCAGAACCAAGCAGTTTGCTCTTCAAATTTAAAACAGGTGTTAATACTCTAACTCCAGACAAGTTGGAACTATTTCTGTCCAAGACCTTCTCTTCTGCAGCTGTGGAGAGACTAATGAGCTGAGCACCCTTATTAATTGAGAATTCCTTAATCTAGCAGAAAGTTGTTTGTTACTCACATCTTTTCTTTCTGTCTCTCTCCCTCAGTGTTCCTCTTAATTAGAGGTGGTGGCATAAATACTGAGTCTTCTCAAGACCATGAATTTTTGCTGCTACTTTGGCACACTAAGTGGTGGTTTCTTTGTACTGTTTATATTCTTCTGTACACACAAGACAGGACACTACCTGGATATTTTTAACAGAGTTTACTCTGTTTATTCGATACTTTAATATCAAGTTATCATATCATCATGTCCTCTGTAATGATAGACAGTGGGATTCCAGAAGCCCAGTGCTGGACTCCTCATTGGTGAAGCAAGAAGTGCTGAAACTCCAGGAATCATTGATCAGAAATTACTCAGGCACTCATTAAGGGCAGATTTTGAAACGTAAGTTGCTTGGAAAAGACCTCTGACTGAGTGTGTCCAGAAAGAGGATAGGCATGCTTAGATTAGACAATTACAGCCTCACAGAGGAATAGGCGTTTTAGAAGGTACAGGCCTGTTGCGTAACAGGACATTTTTATGATAAGGAGAACCTTTATATATGGTTCCCAAGTATACTATTTCCAGAAGTGATGTCCTTCCCTTCAGGAAAGAGGGACTCCATCGTTGTCCTTTCATCATGATTATGCATTATCAATATAGCTGCTTTGTGATTTGCAAAGAGAAAGCTGAATGAGACTGCTTCAGAGAATGAAGTTAAGGTTTGTTTATGAAACTGTAATATTGCAGATTAATTTCAGGTTTATATTAGCTATTAAGATTTGAAAATATGCTTACTTAGCACTTTACTATAATTCAGATCTGCAGATGTTACATGTGGATTATAGACTTGTTTCTTCTTAATTATAAAGTCAGATTTTAGAGATCATAAATTATGTATTTTTCCTTTGTCCTTAAATTCTGTGTGAAATATACTATGCATAGTCATGTTTGAATTGTAACTATTTAAGTTTGAATATGTCTGTCTAGACTTTATCAAGTCAGTTTCTCTTAATTTCTGTCTGTAAATAAGGATATTGACAAACCTGAAGAGCTAATGTAAACATGAGTGAAAATCTCTTCTTGAAAGTCAAGTGGTGATTTTTGTGTGTTTTCAGTGCTGCTGGTGATTAAGGGAGGAAAACTGAGTTGATAGCTTAAATGTTAAATTTATTATGTCAGTGGCAGCTAACAAGGCTAACCATATCAAGCAAAAACAAGCAAGCCCTAAGTCCATGAGAAAGAGGAAAGCAGAGGACCTAAGCCACAAATATTTTATACTTTTCCAATCAGAAATTACACAGGGCAACATGCGTTGGCCTCCAAGAATGAAATGTTGAACATGAAATTAAGCTAGAAAACCAAAAGGAAACATAATATTTAATTTTATGTCAAAGTATTCTTGAAAACCTTTCACTGAGAAGCTTTGTTAAAATTTTATGATGCACATGTACTGGGGGGGAGAAAATTTGAAGAGAAATTTGGGAGAGAAATTTGAAGTTCTCAATTTGAAATGGGGTTTAGGCCAGAGTGACTGGAGCCAAGACCACAGCGATGGGAGTCATCTGTTGTTTCTGTTGTATTTCTCCCTTCATCTCTTTTCCTCAGCAAAGAATGCCCGTGTTGCATACTGTTTGCCTATTTAGTGGATCTCTTTGCAGTTCCCTGTGAGCCACTGACAACTGAAGAGTCCATCTGTATGCTTCAGCTTTGACATGTACAGCGTCTTTGGCCTAATTTGGTTTTCATCACCTAATCCATCTTTGGCCATCTTGTTAAGATTGTCAGCAAAAATCACCAGTTAGCACTTAACTTACATTGTGTGTATATGTGGGGGAAGTTGTTTACACAAGTTCTAATGATCTTCTCCCTATACCTCTACCACATCTTTCATAGGTTAATAGATAGTTGAAAGATCCTAATGTTATATTACCAACAGTATCTTTGTACTGTTCCCACTGAGTCATTCAGTTTATCTTTTAATCTCATACACAGTCCATTTTACCAGTCAGTATTTCATTTTATCTATTTGCTCTAAATAATTGGCTCGTGTGGAAAAAAGAACAGCTCAAATGTGAGTTAAATCAATAGACGTGACATATAGATAACCATGGAATGCACGTTCTTAAGTATGATGTAATCAACTTTGACTTTCTCTCGCTTATAAACCCTACAGGCTTCTGACACGTTTTACTTATTCATTACAAGCAGTTTTGAATTTGTTAGAAGTGGATTTTGGACAAATTAATATATAATACAGTTTTACAGAGAGTAAAAAATTGTGAGAGGATTCTTCCACTGAATATTTATTTTTCCATAATTAAGATGAAGGAAGGTATTCTGTTCATATTAAAGCATCTGAAATCTAAGATTCATAGCATGAGAAGTCTTTTTAAAGACATTTACTATAATTATTGTCTGGTTTACGCAGACTACTAGATCTGCACTTTAATCATTTCTGTCAGCTTTGAAGAACCCTACTGCATTGGGAGAAGTATGCATTCTCAGCAGCTTAAGGTACAGAGGTACTGCAGCTATGAAACCTATCTTGACATTTATCCAGGATAGTATTATGCATCAATGAGCATTTCAAGTCAGGTGACGTGGCTGGAGGAAATACGAGCTAAAGCCTTGACTGCTGTTGCAGAGGGATAGCACTGCTATTTGTCCTGACTGAAATATTTTAGATGAAAATATAGCTGACAATACAGTTTATGTTAAGATAGCATAGTAAAATATACCCATGGTATTCTAATCTTAAAAAAAGAAAAGAAAAGAAAAGTAAGAGACATAAAACCTGGAATTTGCTGTTTGTTTGTGAATGGTCTTTGGTCCACCTTCACTCTAGATCCATGTTTTAGATTTTAGATGGAAGAGGTTTTCCAATTAGTGTAGTTTTGTTTGATTTGATGGATATGTACTGCGCCTTCTGTTTGGTTTCTTGTCCTGATGATACCCACTTACATTTTAATCAAAGACTTACAGGTAAATCCAAAATAAAACCAAATCTTTCAACAGGAACATAGACAATAAAAAATAATTAGTACCTCCTTACATCTAAAGTTCAAAAACTATGTTGTGAGTAGGAACCAGATTTCTTGCTCCCCATGGAGTGCTGCAACCACTAGCAGTTTTGTTTTTCTCCCTGCTCCTTTCTTCCTTCTACCTATGACTTGGTTCCTTAACCTTGTGCTCCCTATTGCTATGTTGTCTTCTCTATTTCAGCTTCTCATCTGGGAAGTCTTTTTTTTCCAGAATGCTCCATTTTCCCCCCAAATTCTTTATTATTCCATCCTCCCCCACATCCCTCTTTGCCCGTACGTGACTCATCTATACCTCTCTTTTGTCATCCAATATCTCTGTGCCACAGAACCATCAAAGAAAAGTTACTTTTGAATTTGTAGTCATGATTTTACCATGATGCATACTTCATGCATCTCGAGTTTACATTGTCTCAGAAATCTTCACATTATGAAAAGCAAAATCAATATTCTGATAAGGGAATCCAAGGAATAGAAGAATCTTTGTAGTGTTGCAGCCGCCTTGTCAATGTGATTTCTGACTTTATTTTCTGATTAAAGAAAATTATCTTTCTTTTTATCCCATACTTTTCTCTTTATTCTGCTGAAACAACTTCTCAGTCCTATGTAAAGTGAAAATAAATCATACGTAAGTTTATTTTCAATATATTTTTGGTGTATTATTATTATCTTTTTTTTCTTTTTTTAATGTCCTGTCTGTCTAAGACTTGACATTCTCCTAGTTTCTGTCAGGTCTTATAATGGGCCTTCTAACTTTATGCTTATAATACGTGGCTAATTTTATAACACCAAAGATCATGAATAAGCTTACCGTATGAAAGGCTTATTGAATTTTCAAACTTAAATGCAAGTTTTGGGGGAGGGGACAACTATTTTCCAGTCAGAAAAGGTATGAATGGCCTTTTTGTGTTTCTAGATCTTTTTTAACAAATTGAAATTGCTGAAGGAGAGCAGTAGGCATAATGCTGCTGTAGTTGGCAGTGGCAAAGAAAAGGATGATAATTGTGAACCAAGAGGTTACCATTGGCTGCAGCTGTTTTCCATAGCATACCCAGAAGCTACCAATACTACAGAAGAAGCCTCTTCAGAAATTATGATGCTGTTTTGTGGTATGAAAATCATGAATGGCAGCCAGAAAATAATCAGACCCATGCAGAGAGTAGGACAGGTAGGATCTGCAGAAGTTGCAGAGTCACAGATACTGGTTGCAAAGGACTGAAATAAGGACAAGTTCCTGTTAGGCTGGAACATGGGTTTGGGAGGCCCTGGAGGTATGGAGAGGTAACAGTGGCTCATAGTGCAGTGAATTTGTTGGAAGGAGTGCTGGTTTCTGGTGATGCCAGCGATGTCCTGTTGAATGTGCATATGCAACAAAAACCTTCAACTCTAAAGCCTTTCCTGAAAAAGTCACTAAACAAAGTGACCTCACTTCTGTACATTCATTTGGAATGATGGAAGGGAAAGTAATTCTTTTTATTCTAATACCCCATGAGAATTCGTAAGTATAAATGAGGAGAGGATTTAACCTGAAGCACCTTAATGCTGCTGATGAAATGATGAAACCTGAAAAGGAAACAGGTCAGTTTGACTTTCAAATCCCTGAGGGAGTTTGGAGAGCAAGAGGACAAACTTTTATGTGTAGTTATAGCCTGAACAATTTTGAGCTTGCACTCATCAAGAAACAAATATTAAATCTAGAATTTTGTGGATACATACATAGATAAATGGATTTTTTTTAAGGTTAATTTGCAGAGCAAAAAAGCTCTTTAAATTTGGAGCTGCCAGCCTCAGAGGATGGGTACTGCTGCAAATGTAATCAAGCAGAGTGACAGAAGTATTTCTGACAGAAGTAGAAGTTCAGCAGTAAGTTTATGCCTGGGTTTCTTTAATGTGACCTTTTTCTCTCTCTTGGTATTATACACATATGCATCTTATGTATATGCCCTCTGCTCTGCAGCACCCACTTCCCATTCACTATCCTGTTTGTATCTTACACTGGACATTAATTGATATGTGTCTGGATGACTGTCTAGTACAGGTTGGTTACTTCTAGGAGTGTACTCAGCCTCCAATAATTGCCTTTCTGCATGAATTGCTAAGTTGTAGCTCAACAATAAAAGCAAACATGGATGCCAAATCAAGTGACTATGTTCACAGGAACCACTTCTAAAAATGTACAGAAAATGATATTTTTATCATCCTTTTTAGTAAGTAAGTTAAAACAGAATGAGGATGTTATCATCCTAAAAACTGGGATGTAGTAGAATATAGTAAGGATCTATATCCTACCCTGTGGGATGATTAACTACACTTAGCTGGCAGCATAATGTCTGGCTGCTAATGACTACTCAGTGCAGGTGACATTACCTGTTTACAACTAAGATTGCCTTAAATTCCAATTTGAGTAAAGGCTTGAACCCCTACACACAGAGCTGTATCAAAATGTCTTTAACTTCCTTCTTACTATGCTTCATATTATCCAGGGCTAGTTATTATCGTTGTCAATTTTTATCAACTCCCATTCAGCACACCTACTACAGAATTGATTTGTGGAGTTAAAGGATACAATTTAGGTAATTAAGTATTAGCTAAAATAGTTTTCTTGTTCTGAAGGGATATTTTAAAGTGATGAATTCATGTTAAAGTTGATCACATTGTTGGCCTGAATAATTATATTGCGATCAATGTTCCTTCCCTTCCTTAACTATTTCATCTTCATTTCTGTCATTATTTTACTTTTTGTTGAAGCTTATCTTTAAATTCCTGAAATCTATATAAATAGTCACAGGGGAAAAATGGTAGGAGTTGTTTCATTACACAGTGTCTTCAGCAGTGGGCTCTTTCTTTCTAAGGCATGTGAGGAAGCATTATTTTCTCACCTGCGTCCTGATTCAGTTCACACACTGACCTCCAAACGGCTGTATTTGCACAGATGTGGGGAGACTGGACTGCTCTTCCTGGACAGCAACTTAAGTTGAATTGACTGCCAGAAATGGTGTTTTATCGAATTTCTATCCACACACAGCCTAATGCCTGCAAATCCTTACAGACCTGACAAAAGGTCTTTCAGAAGCCAGCATAATATGCAGTTTTTTAACAAGTGGAGCCAATCATCTCTGCTTATCTCTGCCTAACCAAATCAAATGGCAGCATTTTCAGTGCAGTATGATCTTGCAAGTGCATCAGGGTTGAGGTCCTAGAATGTATTCTACTGACGTTATCTGCAGTGGTTACTCTGTCAGTTCTCTAAATGTCATCTGTTTTCTTCCCTCTTTTAATGTCAATGCTGCAATGTAGCTCAGTACCTAAATCTAGGTACTGCCATAACTCATTCTGATATTCATTTGGATTATTTCTGGGCTCTTCTAACTAACTTTTCATAGTTATTAGTGTTACTCACTAAAGGCTGGGGATGTTTACTGCTAGTGCAGTAGGGAAAAGACAGGTTACATAATTGCTTGTTTGGATTAAAACCCTATTCTCCCTCTTCTATCACTCCTTTTTATCTATGCTTTTTTTTCAGGAAAAAAATGAGGGAACTTGGAACTAGGATTCTTAAAACAAATTTGGAATGAACATTAAGGTATATATACAAGCATATGCACAGTTGCATTGATTACAGACAGATAGATGCCCATCTGTTCCAAGTACACAAGCAGAATATACAGAGTTTATACTGTTGCCTATATTATTGCAAAACTTTACCTTACCACTTTGAATGTAATTTCTTCCTTAAAAAATCTTATTCTAAAAGATCAAATTTTTCAATATTTTCAAGAAGAAAATCTTCTAGAAGAAAGGTTTCAAGGAATCCTAAGATACTTGCTTCAAATTCTTCAAAATTGTGGTCTATGTAAGGTGCCTTTGAAAATACAAGCTTTCGCATATGGGCTATACACATAAAATAGGATGTGTTTGCATGACTTTAAAAGGTGTCACAGTTACTAATAAAAACATGCCAACTGGAACCATGCCATTTTTTTATGCATCAAACGCATGCTCTCTATATTTGTAGCTTTTTGGCAGATGTTCCTTCAGAATATATATACTAATAATGTAAAATAGTAAGGTAAAGATTGCCTTATCTTGAAATTATGATTACCAGAATGAGACATCGTATCCTCAGACATCTGAATGGAAACAAATACCTTGACCTCTTTTTTTCTATAATTGCCAAATCAGGAAGTTTTATTCCAATTAAAGAAATAGGCTTTAAAAACCTGTTTATTTGTCTAAATATACTAGATATATTTAAGGTTGAATCTTTTAAAAATATTTTGAGAGCAATTCCCTAAAAATGATTATATGAAATACAGCGTTAATAAAGGATCTCATTTCAGTCAGGAGCCTATCCAATGAATATTCTACTTTCTATCCCGAGTATACGCTGCTTCCTTTTGTGCCTTGACACAGTGAGTTTTCTGTTGTTTCCTTTAATACCTGTAATTTCAATCCTGTCACTTTGAATGTTGCAGCCTGTGTACTTAAAGATATTCCTATATTTGTAAGTCTTCCTGAGAAAGAGATTAATGTGTTGGGTGGACAGTAAATACATAGGATACTAACAATCATACTACTAAACTATCAGTACTCTTTGGCAGCTCAGAGAGGCTCATCCTGAAAGTCCGAATTCAAAGGGATAACATGCTTCCCTATTCAGTTTCTTTCATAGCCACTTTCCACATTTCCTTTTCTCTGAAGTTGCCATCCATAGGTCTCTGGTATTGAATTGCAAGTACTGTTATTTTATAAGATTTTTATTACTACTGTACCTTTGTGCCCTAATTGTAAATTAGAATACTTCTGTAGTCAGCTCTGTGTAAGTATAGAGCAAAATAAGATACTGATATGTTATGTGTTACAATTGACATAACTTGTATCATTTTTACTTTATTAGAAGTCAGCTGGGATTCTTTTTTTTCATTTATTTCAGTAGAGCCAAACTTTTTTAGTTGAATTGGCTGTTTTAGCAACTATACTCACTATTTAGACTATTTTTGTTAGAATTTTTCTTCATTATTATTCCACATAAAAAGACTGTAAGCAATGAAATGCTAAATATTAAAAGAATTTCATTAATATGTTCAGTTTTTAATTTTGCTGCATGTTTTGATGCGTAATCATCTTTAAATGTATTCCGTATTTCAATACGTGTTTAAACTATGAAGTTTGTGTAAACCATCAATAAATGTCATCTGACCTGTAACCTCAGTTATGTTTACTTTCTGTTTCTTTGTGAATAGTTTATACAATTATAATTTGGTCTGAGAGTTTCTGTAGGTTTTTAGGAAGGACGTCTGACGTGCAGGGACAGCAAGGAGGAGGCGGCGCAGGCAGGAAGTGTGCGGAGTACCTGCTGCTCCAGAGGGCATGCAGGACCAGGTAAATCCAGGAACCCTTCAGGGCTCTGTGAAAAACCAAGAGCCATTTAGCCTTTTATTCCAATTGCTGGGCATCCTTTGAGTGATGCTGTTTTTCCCTGATGCCCTGTTCTGCTGGTCACTTGCTGTTCTTGCCGGCAGCGCTGCCTTTGTTTGAACTGTCACAAGTCACAGATGAAAGCTGTGGTTTGTTAAGAAAATTGCAGTTTCTCTTAGTGGTCTGAATGGATTCTGTTCATAAAGCCCGGGTGTCTCTGTACACAAGTTCATGTATATTTTTGGCCATCTGTGTCTGCTGAGGTCTTGCATATCTTGCTAAATACCTGGCTGCAGGTGTACAACATTGCAGCCATGGAGTTGTCTTAGCCATCTTTGAGTTCCTTTCTGCCCTCAGCATCACAGCTCTGGAGGTACTGTGCAAAGCATCAGCAACGTTAGTGGTGGTGGTGTTCATCGTCTGCCTATTGATACCTAGTCAGGTATTTAGTTGTATAATATATGGCTGTTCTGGGGGAAAGTGCAAGCAAAATCAATAGGGCTTAATCTTCCCCAGTGTGAATCTTTCATAGTAGTTAACGTTGGTTATTTCAGATGCTTAGAAACATGTCCAAGCTGTTTGTGTTTTTTGCCAGTAGGACTGTAGGTTGAGTTTTTTCATGACTATTCTCCAGGTTTATGAAAACAGATTTTTAGATAGAAAAGTGAAAGCAGCGTAGGCATGCTGGGGATTGGGTGGTCTCTGTTGTTTTTAAATATTTTTGAAAAATTGGAGTTGTCACTTCTAAAGAGACTATTTTATGACAGAGACGTCCAGACTAAATTTCTGCTTTGGAAGAGATTTTCACCTGTCACTTGTGTTATCTTCATCTAGGCAAATTGACTGTGGCACAGCAGCATGGAATATACATGACAGCAGAGTTATTTATTTTACAGAGACATGAATTCTATAATTCACTTTACCAGTTTCCACTTCTCACCTGTACTGGAGCACGAATTGCAAGGATAGCAGGAGGCATGTTGAGGTTATTCAGGATCTTATGGTCACTGGTCCTATGGTCACCTAAAAGAATCTGATAGTGTGTACTGCATATATGTACTCAGTAACTTAATGTAGTCTTATTTAAAAAAAAAAAAAAATTCAGTTACTCTGAGATGAGTTACTTTTCTTTCTAAAAATAAATACATTCTTCATATTTGTACAGAGAATAGTAATAAAGAAGAAAGGGGGACTTAGATAAAATAGAACTGGAAAAGATTCCTCTATCTAGCTTTTATTTTTATTTTTAAAAGAACATTATACAAAATAGATGGCATGAGAACATAGTTGATAATGAAACCAAGGTGACTTATAGCCACAAATAGACAAGTTTAACAATTACTTTTTGCCACTGGCTTAGGTTTGTGCAGGCTATTCAGAACTTAACAGTAGTTACATTTTTTTTTAGTACCGGAATGAAACAAAATGCACAAATTCACATTTAATTAAAGATCTCTTAAGTTGTCTCAGAGCCACATATCCTCCTTCCTGCTAGGTGTCTGAATATTGAAAGACTCAGCTCCTGATGAGATGTAGTGTAAATAGTGGAGACGTGACTAGATTTTAAATTCATCCAGAAACATTTTGTTGGCATTAAATGGTCAGATGCAGGTCAGAATTAAGGTAATGACAGCTACAGAAAACAAAAATAGGAGAGGTAAAAACATGCATAACCAATAATATACCTAAAGACAAAGAAATATTTTTCAATCACCAGTTTGAACTTCACAGACATGTTTTACAAGCATCTGTACAGTAGGGGTGATGACTTAAAAATAACTGTAAATTATAGAGATAACTATGTAATACCTGCAATAAAATCCCACTTTTAGCATTGTCAGTAATGCCATTTGCCTATGGAAGGTTCCCATAGGTATCAGGAGGGATGGATCTTACATGGAGTTATTTTATTAATATGACTCCATTCTGAGTCATTTAATTGAACTGGTTAGTTCAATTAGCTGAACAGATATTTTTTTCCCTTTCACGTTCCCCAACCAATGGCAAAAAAGCAGTTGAGTCAGGTCACTAAGTTTAAACAAAATTTAGTTCTCCCACTTAGGCCACGTAGAGCAATATGTGCAAATATGCTGATATGTTTGAAAAAAAAAGGGGGGGAGAATAGCAAATTTCTATCTTGAGAAATACAAACATAACAAGACTACCATTCGTCATATACTGGCTTCCATTCATCATATACTGGATTATCTTCATACTTGATATCTCTCTGGAGTGTGTGGGGGAAGAAAGACTTTTGGGGAGGGCAAAGTATTGTGAAGAAATATATTTGAGACACATATTAGAGATACTGTAGTTCTTGAGACATGAAGTCCATCCCATCTTTTACAAATAAATGCTGTAGGAAAGGGAAATGAATGTTCATTTCCAATAAATTATATAGAATCCAAAATGAAAAAAGGAGAGAGTTCCGTGAAAGTGCTAGCATTGTAGTTTCATTTTGGGCTTCGTTTTTTGATTTTATACAAGGTCACTGTCCCTGTAATTAGTGTCATAGCACCATACACCTGCTGTTTGCTGCTTGTCTCTGAGAGTCCTCTATCATTCTTGTAATTTGAAAATGGTGGAAATTTTTTTGAAGTATCTTAAAACAGTTCTGATAGTCTTCCATAAGCTCTGTGATTTACTTAATTGTAAAGTAGCAATCTGATCTAGAATATGGAATAGTCAAAATATTTCTACATATTCTCCACAGTTTACTTTTTCTGAGTTTGAGTCATCCTGCTCTCATCTCTTGATCATTACTGATATTTTTTGGAATGCAGAGATTTTTCTGGATGCTTTCCTGCCTGAGCATGGAGTGGACAATGGTTGTTCTTTTCAGCCTGTGTTCTGCAATTCATTCCAGCTTATTCTCAAACATCAGCATTCCTTGCCTTTCCGTTACTCAATCTTGTGTTTTTGCATATCTCAACCAAGTATCCTCTCCTTTTGGTGTAACTATTAACCTCAGCACAAGTTTGCACATGTACTTTGTGCTATGTAGTTTATCTGGGTTGTCTGAGAGATGGAAGGGAAAGTACATGCTGAAGTTATTGGGAGGGAAATGATGGTATTGTAGTGGGGTGTGAGAAATGGATGGACATGGTAGGAAACTGAAGATTTTATGGTGGAGGATGAAGAGGGACATATTTTTTAAATCTGTTTTTATTTGAGTCTAAAAGTCCGTGGGGGAGGTGACTAGTGTTGATTTATAAGAAACTAGGCTTCATTAGTTCTATTAGCTGTGGAACAACTTCTCCTAGGAGGAATCTTCTTGTCCTTAAGATTCAGGTAGGCTCTCTTCTACATCTAGGTGGAAGTCAGTAGAGCTCTACTGAAATGACAGAAGAGTCAGCAAAAATAGCTTTCGCCCTCTATATAGGTTTTTACAAACTGTTAAGGTAATTTACTAGTAGAAACTTTCATTTCCAGGCAGATAATTGGAATCCTTTATCAGTTGCCTAAATCCTTTGACGTGCAGTGCAACATTAAAGCAAAGGTCATTGATTGGCAAAAGGTCACTCTCAGGCACCCAAAAATTTGCTTTCAGATGAGGTTTATGAGGGTTCTGTGACAAGCAATTGCCAACAGTATATATGCAAACACTCTGTATCTCTCCTCGCTACATGCTAGAAAAAATGCAAATACATCTCAGCCCTTATTATAAATACTACTCTTTATATAGAGATCTCAAGTCCTCAGTCTGTCAGCTAAATCCCAACATGGATATTAAAAATATCTTTATTTGTCTAAATGGTAAGAATTTGACTGTTTGTATGAGAATGATTTTTGTCTGCCTCTGCATATTTTTTCTCTCAGGAAATTTCAAATCTTGCTCATGTTGTTTAATGAGCTGGCTGGTCAAGCATCTGATGCCCGGTGGGAACTTTCAAAGTCACTGAGCACATTTTTCCTTAAATCTAGCTGACATTTCTGTCTGTTTGATTTAGTGTATGATTTCCATAGTCTGATGGAGCATACTAAAATCATTCTTCTGTGATGTAAATAAACATGTATCCAGCACAGAAGTGTTTTGTTGCTGCTGTTCTACATGGCAAGACAGTTTTCTGATTTTATTGGCATTTGGGAATAATTTAAAATGCTGTTTTAATTAGAAATTAAATTTTATACTTAAAATGAAAATTCTGAGCGCAGAATTAGTCTTTGTGGTATTGTATTTTCAGTCAAGTTCAGAGGCTGTGCCTCCCTCTTGTTTTGCAATCTGGTGGAAGTACACGATTGGAAACCACGAAAAAGTGATCTTCTCTCTGAGGAAATACATATTTTAATGGTTAATTATTTAGAGTTTTACTCTAGAATGCACATTTTCAGATGTTGCTTCATGTGCAAATACTTTATGTAGTGTTCTGGATGCTAGATGGTCTGACAGAGTTAAATGCTAAAGTCTTAAAATAAATTTTTGAAGTTAGAAATATCCACTTTTTTTTGTACTTCAATTTTTTCTATACGAAGATCTGAAAATGGTTGCAGTCTACGTGTCTCATACCTTGCTATGAAGTATAGCGGTATTAATGGTAAGACTTTTGAACAATTATTAATGAATTTGTTTAGTGAAAATCAAGACTTACAGATTTTGCTTCTCATGGAAGTTAAACATTCCTCCTCCTTTTCCCTGCAAGGTACCCCTCTTCATCCTGAGAGTGAAAAGTAATAGCATTGCGCCACTGAAACGTCCATGGATTTTTAAGAGTCGTCTTGATCCATTTTCTTTCACGGGGGTCCAATGCCCGGCAAGCTTAAATTTCTTCAGATTGTTGCCTTCCCCCAGGCCCTCCTGTGTCTTCATTAGGCAGTAAGTAAACTGATCAACTTTTTCAAGAGGAGGCAGTCTATTATCCATCTTTTAGGCAATTATAATACCCCAAACTGGAATATTCTTTAAGCACTGTCACATGTAGGTGTGCCCCATGCATACCTATATCAAAAATACTATCTAGAAAACTATACTCAGCCCTGAACTGATGTGGGTTTGGAGAACTATATAGAGATTTCTACTATGTTGGTGCACTTCGTCATCACCGTTCCAGTTTTCTCAAAAAAATTGTTCTGCTAAGAGGGGAGAGTGGCTCCTGGTCCTGTGATTGCTGAAGGATGTGCATACAACCGCTTCCCTAGGTTTTGAAGTGTGTTGAGAACAAAGATCCATATTGCCTTCTTTCCTGATAACACATAATGATTGAGCTGACAGTATTTTCCTACTGAGGTTGCCTAAAAAGTTGGCCTCTTCTAATTTATTCTTCCTTTTCTATAGGAAAAGTGGAAAAAAAGTTTTAAAGGGTGAAAGAGAAAAATCACCTTTTCTGGCTCCCTTAAAAGAGTATAATATTGTTTAATATAGTTTTTCTTTCAATTTAGGAAATGCTCTGAAGGCAGTGAAAAATATGTTCTTATACTTTTACTACTTTTTAAAAGAGTGATAAGGCAGGGAATAAAAATTATACAACACTGGGTTAGTTTAATATTTCCCCCATTTCCTCCATTTTTTTGTGCAAGAAATTTTCAGGACATGGAAGGAGGGGGGAGAATCCTGTAATTCGGACATCTTGATCCCAGAGAGCTGTTGTTCATGAGAGAAAAGAACTGAGAGAATATATGTCTGCAGTCATTTTATTTCTGTGAAGTTTGCGTACAGTATGTTGAAGTTAACCTAAGATTAGGGGAAAAAGGGTTTTCAAGTCTCTAATTATTGGAGCCCTTTTGGGGGGAAAAAAATGGGCTGGTTCTTCATTGTGTAATTCCTCACCTACACCTTAAAAAGTAATACTGTCTTCACAAAGCAGTTTGCAAGCTCTGCAGGAGCCACTGCTGGCATAGTGCCAGCGATGTGAGTCCTCGCCCTGCGTTCTCTAGCTGAGGATCTTCTGTTGTGCAGGGAGTGAGCCCAAAATAGTATGCCCTCTTACTGCCTCGTTTCAGGGTGTTATAACAATTCCTTAAAGGTCAGTAGAAACTGGTATCAATTAAAGAAGCTTTGTGTCCACTCTGATGTGCCCTCATGGCTGGCAGAACTTGGAAATTAAATTATGCTGTATCTTTCCCTGGAAAACTGTGGGAAGCTTTAGCTGTATGGGAGGAGCCAGGGCCTGATGATTTGCAAATGTCTCACAGGGCAGGGTTGAGCTTGCCTGGGCGGGTGGGCTACCACGGCTCTCTTGGCCACTTGCTCCAGTGGGAGTCGCACGGGAGCCTGGGCTCATTCAGGAGCCTGGGATAAAACGAACATCTTCGAAACAGACAGCCTGACCCCTAGGCATTTGATCTGCTTACAAGCATGTTCTTGCTTGACTGTTCTGCTTGGTTTCTGAATCAGTCAAAAAGCAGAATATCCTTTTGATAGATAACAAATACGTTTGGGAGATGGATCTGGAAAAACATCAGCAAAGGTTTTGGGGGGTTTCCTTTCTTTAAAAGAGAAAAAGATTCAGTGAGATGTTTAATGACAACTTGGTATCATTTAGACAGTGTGATCTATCTGAAGAAAGATTAATGTTAAAGTGGCATTGGAGAACTTGGGCAAATGACAGCAGCCACGCTGGGTGCACGTCTATTTTTAGAAAATTGACTCCATTGCGTTCAGCATGACTCATTTATTAAGCTTAACAGATGAATCAATAGCTCAGCTTTTTATGGCAAAATTGTGTATAAAGACATACTGTGTTCAGGTCAGAATTAAAATCATAAAAGCAGAACAGTACTGATTCAGTCCAGGCATACCAAACAAGTGTCTTACATATGCACGTGATATAATTATGCCATAATAATATAGTGTATCTGTCTGTACACACACACACACACACACACACTCTTAGTAAATGGATTTCTGGTGAGAAATGAGAGGGCTGGTAAGGGCAGGGGAAAACCAGTCACAAGTCCAACTTCTGGTGAGAAATGAGAGGGCTGGTAAGGGCAGGGGAAAACCAGTCACAAGTCCAACTTCCAAACATATGAAAAATAGTCTGGTGAAAATGTTAACCCTATACTCAGAATACCTGTTTTAAAAATCAGAAGGTTAGTTTCTATTTTAGATATAGTATTGAAACATGAAGCAAACAAGTCATAAAAGGATAACATTAAAAGAAAGGATAGTTTCTGCTTGTTAACATCTTTTTAAAATAGTGTAGTCTAACAATTACAATTTACTTTTCATTTTTCTTCTCTCAGGTTCTCTTGCATTTTATAAACAGTATGTATTTGGGCAATGGCTAATTATTTTCTGCCTCTTTCTGAGCACAGTTCCTCCTGGTTTTTAACTTTCCTTAACTTGGAAGAAATACAAGCTTTCTCTCTTCAGTGATATTCTACTTTTAAGTTGCAAAACAGAAAAGCTTCCATCTGTTCCAATACAACTGTATTGGCCTTGCTTCAGATTATTTCCTATATTTTGCTAATTTCTTAGGTTGCTATAGGAACCTTCCTTTCAGCATTCTCCTAAGTCCTTTTTGTGAACTTGCTCTAAACCAAGTCTGTGTATTATATGTCACTCTGAGATACACTTTTATCTAATATATTTTCCCTGCAAAAAGATACAGAGTTTGTATTGTTTCACAAACTATTCTGCAATTAGTTATAAAAGGTTTATTGTTTTCTAATTATTTTTATGGAATATCCATCCTGATATTTTCTGATTCTCTCCTCAAAGAACTTTACCAGTTTAGCCCAATACAATGTGTGGTTTATTGTTAGTTCTACTTTCTACATCTAGGAATAATTTCATTTCTCTTCTGGAAAGGGATTAGAGAATTTGGGTGTCTGTAGTTGCAGAGTATGATACAGATCTTCCCCTGATAAGACTGATGTCTACAGAAATTTGAATGTAATTCTTGACCTCTTTCAGAAATGATCTGTTATATGTACATATGTAAAAAATTAAAGCTAACCAGTATTTAAATTAAACTAATTTCACTATTAAATTGTATGGCTTGCTATAGTGGAAAAATATTGCAGTTTAGGGGAGAAAGACTTTGAGTGTCAAGTTTCTGTTGATGAAGTTTGTGGCCATCTTTTCAGTTTAATGGAAGTAGCTGGCTATATATTTAGCTTTGCTCTTCTTTGGTTGTGCATTTGTTGCAAGAGAAGATGGCATATATGTCCTGGATGTTACGCTGTTCAACTGGAGAAAAATTTAATAAAATCTATAATAAAACCAAATGTGTGAAAGATGAAGAGAGAGCCTGCTCAAAAACTGGGTCCTAGCTGAACTGAATTCTGCCCTTATAACATGCCCTTTGCTGTATTATATTCGAGTGTACAAATCCCGCAGTAGTTGCTGTGTACTCATACTATCTGATCCTTTGCTTCTCTGATTGCAGTGTAATCACTTCTTTGAAACACTGTGGTGAAAAACTCAGAAAGTTAATATAAAACATTCAAATAGCCTGTGAACAAAATCAGCCTGCAAAGAGAGATTGCTCCCAAGAAAATGAAAAAAATGCGCGCCAAGTACAAGTGCTCTGTCACATGCTGTTGTGTATCATTCTGTAGGTACCTTCTGTAACTAAAAACTCTGGTGTATAGTTGTGTGATTTCTGTTGTTTCAAGTGTCAGTGTTCAAATCTCGAGTTTGCAGAATAACAAGTAAGCTTCCAGACAGGTTGCAATTGATAGCGACACTCAAATGTACTTCAGAGAAATATTTGAAATAAAAAGATTTCCTTAGATTGGGCATACTGATTAATGCATTGAATTTCAATTTTGGCTTGGTTTTACTGTTCTTCAGGCATATTCTTTTCTTACCATTCATCACGAAGTTTTAGTTGCCTTCAGTAACTTTTGTATGTGTATATGTGACATCGCGAGGCCCTTATGCTGCGGGCCTTTCTGATTGTGGGAGATTTGTAATACTGATAGGGTCACACCAAACTGAACGTTTTCTTTTGAGAGCTTTTTACCGGGAGGTTAAAATAGATTGGTTTTAGGATCTTTGAGTGAAGAGTATACAGCATGATCACAGCTAGTTCTGCCACTAACAAAGTTAGTTTAGTGAGTGAATTGTACAGTGTAAATATTTTGTGCATGAAAGTGAAATTAATAGAGGCATTTTGCCAGAAAAAACAGACTGTTTTTAGTTTTATGTATATGTTATTGTTACACTACTCACAGGTTACCAAACAGGCAGCTTAAGCCTTTTGTTCTCATAGATACATTATTATATAGTAAAAATAAAAATTTCATGCCTCACATATTCTATAAATATGACTATCAGAAGAGTTCATGCTGTTACCTGGATTCTCTTACCATACGCGTTTAAACTTCTGTGAAACTTGCAGCCAAACTTTACACACACAGTCAAATGTGTCTATTATGTCCTATATAGTATCATATTTAAGTGGCAGTCTGCTATGGTGGCTTGCTTTTCTGGTAGTCATTAGATGACATGAGATCTAATGTTCTGAAATGAAGAAAGTGTAGACTTGTTTAAAAACTTTTCTTCAGTTGTAAGGCATTTATATAGTTGTATATTTATGCGTCTGTGGTTCTCTTTCCATTTCACATTTGTTACTGTTTATTCAGGTAGTCTAGGTTTTCAATCTAAAGATGTCAGTGTAGGATTGAAAATGTATAAAGGTGGATACGATGACATGGAGCTATAGGTGAAAAACTGTTTATTTAAATGATAAGGTAACTTTTAAAATATCTTTCACTTTCAAAAATAAGAAAACGTGACAATTGACATTTTTAATGACATTGCACGTGCTGTTTTGTCAAGGAAAATGTCCAATTCAGGAATGCACAACTACTTTAAAAAGCACTACTATTTGGACTGCAACACTGCTTCGTAGTCTTAAACTATGTGAAACTCACAAAACATGTATTTGCAGAAAATGATGGTAATTAATGGTTTAAGCAAACTAGATGAGTTTACTGAGTCAATTATTTTGATTTTTTTCTTTTTGTCTGATGCATTCCAAGAAAGCGTTTCGTAGCTGCGCCAAGGGTGGCCAAGGTGGCATTCCCTGCCCTGGCAATTCCAGCAGCCGAGGCTCTGGCCTGCCCTCCTGCGAGGGATGTGAGTTTCTTTCCGGGTACTCCAAAGCACGGACAGGAGTGGTGAGAAGGACAGAATGAAGCTGTTCTACAGCTGAAACAAAAAAAACCCCTTTTGTATGGATCTCATTCCACTAGCGATGGGACTGGTCCTGTGCAATTGTAACATGCACTGAGGCTTCCTTGTCGTAGTACAGTGAAGCAAGACCTTTGTCATGATGGTAAAAACAATTTATTAAAGCTATCCCTGACAACTCCCTCTGAACAAAGATCAGATACATAGTGTAGAATAGCAGCTCCCATTTGTACTGGCATTAGCAAAAAAAAGTCATGGTTTTCTCCTACTTTCAACTTCATGATTAGCAGCAGTGGAAGTTGCAAAGGAAACAGGAGACCCCCATTTCTGCATTTTGTCATCTAATTGTTCATGGTAAGTTTGGATAGTGTAATATCTGGACCCTGCCTGTACCTCAGTAATCATAGCTGTTATTACTTGAAGCAGCAATGAGCTTTGGAATGGACCCTCCCTGTGCAGAGATTTAATCTTCTGTCTAAATCCTTCAAACAGTTAGTTTTTGAAAGTGACTGATATCTGTAGGCAGGATTTGTGGGGAAAATGTTAATGTATTTTTATGTTAGGCTTTCCTCTCCTTTTTAGGTTGAGTAAGCAAGATCTATAATAATTTCTAGATTGAATATAAGGAAATAAAACTGTGTAGAAATGCTGACAGTTGAAAGAAAAAGTCAAATAATAGGGAGGTGATGCAAATAGACATTTGATAGCTGTCTACTGTTTTACAATAAAGTTTTCTATGTGATTTCCATTTCTGTAGGACCTAGAAAATGACTAGTGTTGCTGTGCAGAGCCAGCAGAGAGGTCATTAATGCAGTTGTATTTTTAGGTCTGAATTGTCGCTTTCAATGATCTTGCCTCATGAAACAAAAGAAACCATGTTTGCATATTTCTGGGGAAAATCTAGTATTTACCACCAAATGCTTAACATACTTACCACTAAGTATAGTACATGCTATGTGTGCATCCAATATATGAACTATTCTTTACCATAAACTTTTGCAGGATGCAGAGTGAAATTGAAAAATACTTTTCATCAGAGCTGTTCAGCAAATTCAATGTAGAACAAAGAAGGTATTTTTCTACACAAGTGCCAACCATTGCAAATCACCCACTTTCCACTTTTTATTACCAATCATGAACCCCAGAGACTTTTCAAAAATGGGAGCCATAGTCTATTTGATTTGTGAGGTCTGTACATGCATGTGTAATTATAAAATTTGAATTTCTAGAATTGCGTTATGGATACATTTAAAACTGTGTAGCAGTTGAGTGAAATACTGAACACAAAGCATGTCAGGCTTAAAATATTTAAACTTATCCACACAGCTTAGAAAACAACAAAAAAAAATGTACAATATGGTGGTTGATGTCAGTTAACATAAAGTCCAGGTGATGGTAGTTCTACTTGGTTGACCTAATTCTTACCTTTCAGATCAGTCAAGGACACCTTGTTTCTAATGGTTATTTTAATCACATAAAGATGATTTTTGTTTGGATAAAGAATGGAATGGGATTTGGGTTTTTTTGCTATTGTTTCAGTTTTTGTTGTTTTTTACCCCTAAAATGGTAGGAGGCATTTTGGTGTTTAAACTAGTTGTGATACCATTACCATGCTGTGCTTTGTGTTGATTTTGACAATATTTTCTTCTCTCAATTTCAGGTTGGGTGGGACTATATCTGCATACAAGATAGTGCCAGACGAAATAGAAGAAATCAAGGTACAGTATTACTGCCTTTCAACACAGAATTTGTTTGCTGGGAGAATTACAGAATTGTTACGTGAAAGAAGCCATCTTATTTCTTGCTTTGAAATACAGAGAGTATATGGCCTTTCCTTACCATCCTATGTGATAAATTCTGAAAATAGAAAATAAGAATGTTTATATGAATTGAATATCTGAGTTGATTAGTTATCTGGAACAATATCTACAATTAAAAATCACTATAATGATAAAAGTAAACCTTCATCCTTTCCATGCATTTTAAGACCATCTTTTAATTGATGGAACACATTTTATGTATGTATTCATCTTGATATTTTTCAAAGTCCAAATTATTTAAAACTATTTTAATAGTCCAATATTAAGTCCAAAACAGTTAAAACTGTATGTTTTAAAACTAAAACTGAATCAGTAGGTTTAAAAAAAAAAAAAAAAAAAGCAATGGTTCCTTCAGATTTATTAATTCATACATACATTTAAGCTGTTGGAACATTTTATTATCTACCTAGTTCTAATCTAGTATCACAGGGAAAAAAAATGGTGCCTAAAGAAAAATTCTCAGATCCATATTTAGCCATCTAAAGTAGAGCTCTTCTTATTTTTAGAAGTACATTTTACCTTCAGCTTAAGTTGACTTCAGTAGGATTTGTGGATGCCAAAATTTGTTTAATTCAAGGCATCTATGTTTAGATACCTGAAGATAGATGCAGGACTATTGTAAGCATTGAGTTACATTTTAGTAATAGAAATAAATATAAATTTAGTGCCCTTTTGTTTCAGAGATCAAAAGTGCATCCAGCTCTTTCAGTATTATCTCTGTCTTTAAAAGGGGATAGATGGAAATCATTGGTACTTAAAACCATCAAAAGCTCTTTGATTTTGGGGAGTGACTGCAATAAATACTGAAGTTTACCTTCAATGACATGTGCATTATAACAAAATTCACTTTAACTGAGTCCACTCCTGTAAAGTACTTCAGCAATTTGTGTCAGTTTTGTTCCTCAGTGAAGTAAAAGATTGGTGCTAGCTGCAAGTTTGGCCTAGATTTGTTAGCATGGTCTGTATAACGGGTGCTGTATTTATGCCTTTGGATTTGCTCAGTCTGACATATTGCTTTGCTCTTTATAATTATTTAATCCAATGTTTGGTTTCATATATGCATTTTTGGCTGTGCAAAGAAAGTCAAGAATAGTGTAAAATCTAGTACATGGAAGTGGTTATATAATCATCTAACCTAGACATGATTTAAAAGCATGTGAAGTTGTGAAGACTTATTCTTCTTCAATGAACATCTAGCATATTGTAAGCAAATCCCGTGGTTGCCTCTGTCTGCATCAGAATCAAAACTATCACTCTGCCATCACCAAAACCAAAATTTATTTCCCCCCTCTGAAACCCAAGGACTCCTCTATCTTCAGTTATTAAGAGAAGCATGGTCTATTAGGGTAGATCCAACATTTAGGCTGTGAAATTCAAAAGAAAGAAAGGTTTTCAAAGCTTATTACTGTTGAGTAATATTTTCATGATGTTCAGAGAACTGCAGCAGAACTATAAGAACCATGAAAAACCCTAAACCATATAATCTTTCTCCTTTAATATAAGAAATCCAAATCCATTGACCTTTTACTAAAGTTGAAGACAGAGAAAATGAAACCGATATTTCTGTCTTCATTGTGCGAAGTGAATTCAGTGAACAAAGGAAAATGGACCTCCAGGAAATTAGAGGAAATGCATTTTTAGGAACTTAACTATTTTTGACATGATTGGTAATCATGGAAATGTGTTTTTTCCCCTCACCTGCTAAGGAAGCCTTTTCCAAGTTTTCAGTTCTTTCTTCCCCAGTGTGGTGATTAAATACTTGAGATCCTAGGGATTAGTGAAGAGGTTAAGAACCACCTTCATTCATCTCAGTGTTGCCAGCATGTAAGTGTGCCAGCTGTTCTAAGTCAGAGCTACTTAAAGTGATTGGAAAAAATCACCTGCTATACTTATTTCTACTAGCCGTCTTGTCGTGTTGGGGAAATGTGCTTTTTTAGGTTGTGACTGAAGTCAGCCCACTAAAAGATGCACCTTAAAAGATCCATCTTCTCAAACTTGTCCCTTCTTTTTCCCAAGCAGAGAGAATGAGAATTTTATGATTGAGGTTATGTAATACAACAGATGTTATTCATATGAAATAAGGCACTACTGGAAGACGCTAAGACACAATAGCAGTGAGTATAATAGACAAATCTATATCAAATATGGAAAAGTATTCTTCTGTGTCTGAATTAATGAGGCAACAGCACTTGAAGTTATTTTGAATAGCAGCTGCCAAGTAGGGAGACTGAGTATCCTGGCAGTAAAAAGAGGGGGAGTCTTATATTCTGAAAAGCTTCTGCAATTAGATTAGAGTGGAAAAAGAGGAGATAAGGAAATAAAAGAGAGAACGAATGAGATTATTGGAATGTTACATTTAGAGAGGGCAGAAGACGGAGTCTTCCTCCATGCACAGTAGTTCAGAGATATTTTGCCTCACAACTCTCTCTTCCCTATTTAAACATGAAATTTTAAGGTTTTTAATTTGATGGAAATGCAAGAAAAAATCTCCATTTCTAATATATGATTTAGCTTGACAGGTTGCTTAATTGAGTCCACAGGAGTTGGAATAATCATAATGTTTTCTGATAGGCCATGCAAAGTAAACTGTGCTTGCTTAAATGGCAAAGGAGGATATTTTTTCAGGCAGAGAACAGTGATCATTATGACAAACAAATAAGTCTCTGATAACATTTCCATATATTGTAGAAATAGAGCTAGGATAACTTCTTTTACAGCTCAAAATAGTTCATGGGAAAACAAGTTCACAGGCTTTGTTGACTCACATAATTTACTTCTTAGGTAGAATACTATTGTAAGCAGAGATTGTATCTCTGAGTTTGTGGAAGAGAAAAAACTATAAGCCTTAATATACCTGCCAGTTGCATAGTATCTTTAGAAGGCTAATGAAATGTGTGTTTCTAAATGTATTAATAATTTTAAAAATATCCTGTATAATGTATACATATGAGAATTTATTTGCCCATATTGCATACATGGCTATTTTAAGTGTTTATAGTGTTTCTGTTCCAGAGTATTTAAAATATATTTGTACTTGTCTCTGAATACATATACATGATTTTACTGTGTATATACGTATGTGAGCTCATATATGGTTTGTGTATGTATGGTTTGTGTATGTTGTGTGAATATTGCCTGTGCATATGTGTGCCTATTTCTATGAATGAGTGGGTTTGGTGAATGCTGGCTTTAATCAAAACTGCCCATCTCACTGATTGAATGGGATGTTCTTAGGCATTTGACTTAGCAGAATTTTTGACAGAGATGACAGCATGTATCCTAGCTACCTTCAGGCACCTTATCAAGCTTATAAAGAATTGCATGGAACCAATCACTACTACAGTTTTTCAGCATCTACATCAGTCTGAAATTGAGGAAAAAATAACAGAAATACATTTCTTTAGTTCTAGTTAACAACATTCAGGACAAAATACAGTTTTATTTACAATTTGGAGTTTGCCCTAAGTATAAAGCACGATTTATGACTATTATCAATGAGGGAAAGTTTGTGTGATTTACATGTAGATCTTGTTAGATGTAAACAGTGACATCTTATGATTCATAGTACCCGAAGAGTTGCTCTTTTTGATTGTAGCATTCTGTCTTTACAAAGGAAATGCATGATATTGTGAAGGATAGCTTTTCTGGAACAAGTCTGTCAGTGAGAAAACCACCCATTAAAAGATTTCTGAAAATATTGGTTTGTTCAGATTTGCAGGTCTACAACAGAGATGAATGTAATTGTTCTTTTTTAAGTGCTTCTCCGTGTGCTTTTCAAGTTGGGCTACGTGCACTTCATGGTTTCAAGACCAGAAATGAATTTGGCAGTGACTCTTCAATTCATAAAAGTAATGTGCACAAGAAATACATTGCCACTGTATTTTGTTCCTATAATACTTTTGGTCTGAGAAAGATGTTCTAGGATAGAGAAATGGTTAAATTTTTACTTCTCTAGTAGTGTAGTCAATTTTAGGGAATCTTTTGTCAGAAATTTTTCTTCATATTGGTTGTAATTTAGATTTTAAGTCATCCTGGAAGCAGATGGGAATTTAGTCCTGTTACCTGCCATTTCATGCAGAAACATGCTTTATACTCCTCAGAGAAACCCCTAATTCTTTGATAGTTAGTCTTTAAATGAAACCACACGTACATAAAGTATTAAAGGCCACATTTAAGACTACAGACCTTTTCCCATGAATAATGATAAGAACAGTGCTCTTTTTCTTTAGAAATATGTTTTCTCTTAATAGTGTAGTATATGTAAATCCTTCTCATGAAGAACTAAAATACCTAGGGATATTCTTCTCAAAATGTTTTCAGTCAGTTAGGCACCAGACTCCTGTGATATAGAAATCCAAGAGGTGAAAATTATAAGAAAGATGAGATGAGAGAGGGGGAAGTAGCCAGAGGGGGGAAAGACAGCTTGTCATCTTAGATGTTAATATCTCTAGATGACTTAGGAATTCAGGAGATTTAAACTTTTCTACGCAATCGTATTTATGAACGTATTTGTGAACAAAGTAAGTTTATTTTAATATTGGTGCTGACTGTATTTCAGAGCAAAGCTGGACTCTCTGACATCAAAAAATACACTTCTTAGACTGATCTTATTTGTAGTCATTCAATCCAGCTGATTCCTTGACTTTCTCAGCGATCTTCTGTTTTGTAGATCCTGTGGTGTCAAATACCTACATGATACTGTATGTCAGAATCTGTCCTTTATGTCCATAGGAGTGCCTGATGAAACTTATGCTACCTCAGGGGAGAACCTCAGCATCATTCCTTTTGGCATCTAGCACTGAAGAGCCTTATCCACTTTTTTGATTTGGAAGAGACACTACCAGATATGTGTGGATGATCCAAATCTTTTTTTAGCTCTGTTAGTGATCAACCTCTGATCACTATTATGACTGCTTGAGTATCTCAAGTACTTTGTCTCTGCTTTTCTTGCAAGGACTCCAAATGCCTAAATGCCCTGGATAGAAAAGTATACTCACTAACTTTACACCTGAGAATAGCAATTACTGCTTCTTGTTTTCCTGCTGTCTGCATCTTATCTTTCAGAGGCTCTGTGGTCTTGGAGAATGCTTGGCCTCAGATATGACAGAGGACACCACCTCTGGAAGGAAGGAGTCCCTTCCTCTTGCAAGCTGTCGTGAATACTGAAGACTTTGAGGCATTGTTAGTAATTCCTGTTCTAATGTGAAAAAGAGTTCTTGTTTGCAGAGCAGCAGCATCTGAGACATAGACCATAGTTAAAGACCTTTCATTTGAGAGCAAAGACTTTCCTGTAACCTAAATTAATGGCAATTAGTGATGCCTTTATCTCATGGATACATCTCATGACAGAAATGGGTAAGAGCATGCCTTTTACAGGTATTACCATGATGAGAATATCACTGTTTTGTATGATCTTATATCTGCAGTCCCACAATGTGTGTGTCCATGGTCAAGATGAAGAATTAGGAGGTATTGGTCAATAATTTTAATTTCAATTAAGTAATGACAGATAATACAGCCTTTTAAAAATGCTCTTATAAGAAATTCTTATGTATGCTGGATGTTTACAGTAGTCTTAATTGATTTCAAAGATTAAATGCTGGTTTTGCCCTTGTTTATGTGCTTTTGATCAATCTGATTTCCACTCGTAGTTCTACGCATGGGCTCTCAAACTAGATACCTGGGTATATTTTCCTTTTCAATGACTTTGCAAAGACACTGAAAATGTTGCTGTACATTCTATACATTCTATACATTCTACCCAAGTGCTTGGTAAGGAATCAAATATTATACCCCTTGAGAAAAATACAGGCAAAAGAAACGTAGCTATCTCAAGCTGTGGTACTAAGAGAAACAGAGGCTAACATAATAAAGGAATTTTTGATACCTGGTCCCTCAAAATGTAAAAAGCTGGGTCCATGAATCAGCACTAACCCTGTGTGTTACAGTGATCAGCATTGCCATACCAAACTTTTGTACTGCTTTGCCCAGTACAATTTCCAGCCTAAGTTAGTTGTCCCATCTTCCCATACAGCACCCAGGGGGAGTTTCCGAGGAATGTGGTTTGGGGGACAGTAAGCTGAGTGAACAATTGTCAGCAGCATTTAGGAGGAAATTCTGAGGACAGCTGAAGTGCCCAAACTGAATCAGAAATATTTAGGTAACTAATTCTGGCCTTGTAAAGAGGAAGCTATCTCTCCTTATGATCTGTCAGATTTTAGAGTAAATAGAACAGAATACTTTAGGTTTTGATATTTCAGCATTCTCATCTGTAGCAGAGAAACAGTGTTCAAAACTCAAGAGTCCAAAGATAATTTTACTTTGAACTAATGTGTTTTGTATTTTATTGTGAACCTTGATCTTACAGAGATCGAAAGTAGTTGACCCTGTGCTTTGCATATCATGGAGTATTAGAGCAGGGAGAAGGGAAGGGCAGGTAGGCAGTGAATCCGTTTAAGGTGAATTGCCATACCAGTGCTGTATAATCATTTTAGCAGTATTATTATTTATTTCCCAAAGCAAACAAAACAGCTCTGTAGTTCTCTTGCAAAGAGGGAATTATCTCTAGAGTGGAAGAAGAAAAAAAGCTGAAAGTTAATTTACAAGATGAACCAGTACATTGTTGATCTTTCAAGCTTTTCTTGTTAACCAGCATTCCCAGTGTTGTTGCCCTTCAGGGGGGAGATGAGCGTGTCAGATGTCTCATTAGTGCAGTCCTGTTTGAAGTCTTTCTCCACTAAATTCATTAGAAGCAGACAACAGGAGGTAGTGTTCTTGTTCACAAATCAGCCTGTTTTCCAGCAAGTTGTATGCCAACAAAAGCAAAGCGCTGTTTCTCTCTGTGGCCATAGTAACCAATTTTCTCTGACATCCTTCTGGCTTTCTTTCACTTTCAGTTTCTGGTAAATACCTCTCTCTCTACCAGTCACGGCCTGAAACCCTGTCCAGCCTAGGGGCAACTTCTTACTTTCTCTGACATAATTTCTATTCAGTTCTTTTCATCTCCAGTATGCTGGGCAATGCTTTCTGTGGCTTCTGTTCTCACTGAACAAGCCAGTTCCTAAGTGGGCTCTCACTTGACATGAATGAGAGGAGAAGACGTCGCTCAGCTTTATTGAGCAGCAAATAGCTTTTAGCACAACAACATGTAAGTAAATCGAGTTTATATTAAAGCTTATATAAAAAGTTTATATGAAGTTTATATAAGAATGATAAAAATCATTCCATCTGACCTATTTACAATAAGTTTTGTTTGGTTACATTTGCCCTATAAGAGGGTATTCTGATGACTCTTTTTTGATATCTATCAAAGAAATGTAATGTTGTCCTATCATAACTGATAAGGTTTTAATTGTTTAGGGGCTTGACTAGGTTTGAGAGAGATCTGTGACATAATCTTTTCTTGTGGTAAATAGATTTTCTGAAGTTTTTATCTTTTTATGATTGGCAAATGAGATGAGTACTAGTGGTGTATATACTGGAAAAAAAGGAGATCAATTTGTTTTTTGAAAAATATTTATGTTCCATAGCTATTTACAGATAATCTCACAGTGAATTATAAACATTATTATATGTACAGAAATTAAGTATAACAGGGAATTAAAAAATTCCCAACAGAAATTCCTAATAGCATAAAGCATTAACTTAAAACTGCTGAAGCTGAAACCTTATCTGATCATAAAACAACAGTCATCTGTTCATCACAAAGTGGTTCAGCAGATTGTATTTTTCTGAAAAAGATTTATAGCTGGTAGAATACAGATAATTTGCTAAAAAAGCTTAGTTTATTTTGCTTTCATATTATGTTTATATCTAGGTCCTTTTTTAAAATTCTGTTTTAATGGCTTGATTGGAAAAGCATAGTGGGGAGATACCAGAAATGACACGTGCCTCCCTGTGATCTGCAAGCATGTAAAATTTGTATTAATACAGTGATGCTTAGTACTTCAATACATGATTACACCTGATTAAGCTTCTCTGATTACAGTTTTTTGTGGTCCCCTAATCCCATTCGTTACCCAATCATGCGTAAAATCCACTGTCTAAAGGAGAATAGGAAACATTGCGTCTCATTAACAGAAGGCCAACAGAAAAGTTCTTTTGAAGAAATTTCAAAGGGGAATGGTGTAAAGTAGTCTTTATAGTACAAACAGATGGGATGAACCATGCGGCTAGAGGCATTTTATTTGCCCAGATGCTTTTTCTATTAGATGCACAAGATTTATCTAGATGAGATTTCATGTTGATGAGCCGTATCTGAGAACAGATACAGAATGGAAAGCTTTTAGTGGATTCTAAGTTTTGTTGAGTATGTTGGGCAAGTTGCTTATCTCATCTCTGACAGTACAACAGAGTTGGTATGTTGGCTTCACTGGTCTCCTAAAGGCTTCCACAAATGGATCTCTACTAGCAAAATAAGATTACGAGCAAAAAGTGTGGTGATGAAGCTGAAAATGCTCTCCTTAGCCTCAGTCTTGCCATACCCTAGTGCCAAGAACTGAATGTTTATCTCAGGTAATGTCCATGTTATTAAGTAATGCAAACCAATGCAAATGTAGAGTAAAACAGTAGATGCTAGGGACCCAACATCTACATTGTATCTCCTTGGTATGTTTTATTTCAAACTACTTCTAGTAGGGTCTTTTGAACTGTATGCCCATTAACTGCTGGAGTGTATTACATGTGCTGCTGGAGTCCATCTTACAAATAAGTTTTATCTGAAAGTATTCCATTTCATATGCTTTAAGACCACTTTGCAGTTTGAATCAAAGTCGAGTAAGTGGGGACCGTCAAATGTGCACTGCTGTTTTGAGCTAACAGGCTAATGTAGAGACATCATCAGCCTCCAGGACGTAGATTCTCCTCTTACCATGATCTATTACAGTTACAAATAATGTGGGATTCACAGTCTAATACCATAATTACCAAAGCAGTACTCTGTCATCTGAGCTAGGTACTTACAGAGTGCACAGCCAGGGTGGCAGACTATCTCAGAAAAATGATAGTCTAGGCTGTTGAAATGATTCACTGGTTCAGGGGGCATCACAATAGTAAGCAGTGAAAGACAGCCATTGTGTTCTTTAACTGGTTTCTAGGTTGCTCAATGCTAATCGCCCCACAGATAATAGAAATCTTAAGAGGTGTTTTGAATTCTCTCACACTTTTGGTCTCTATATTTGGTTTCAAATGCTTGAGTTGTTATTTTACTGCCATATCTATCATAGACCACTGAAAGTGCATTGTATCACCCAGGATTCAAGATTTCATCTGAGGTGTTTATAAAATTGCAGTACAGTAACCACAGAAATGGTAGCTGAACACATTAGTATCTGTCTTATTCAGAATATTCCAGGAAATAGGTTATTAAGGGAGTTCAGGAAGAATTTGCAAGAGGAGGCCTTTCCCACATTAAAAAAATACAATATAGCAAGAGTTTTAAGTAAGGAAGCTGATGCGGATATCTTAAGAGGCTGAAACAAACTGGTCCTCTCAAGAAGTCTGTTCCTGTAACACAAGAACACAGGAGAAAAAATGCTTTCCCAAGAGCTTCCCCCGTGTTTTCTGGGTTAAAAAGCCTTATAGTGTTAATTAACACAGATAGATAACCACGATTTTTTTTCCTGGCTGCCTAGTTTGTGTTAGCCATAATTTGTGGAATTATTTCACTTCATGGGTTTTACTAGAGGGAACTAGGATGTGATGCTTCAGGGGGATGGGTGGAAGTGCCAGGTGCAGGTATTGCTCAAACAAAATGGGTCCAGTCTCTGATGCAGCAGTCACATGCTTAAGGAAAATGGGGTCAATATGGACAAAATGTCTCAAGGAAGTATAGTTGTAACAAAAGCCAATTATTTTTGGATAACAGTAGCATTATATAATTTGCAGCAAAATTAAGTGGTTTCCTAACCAGAACATTTTGATAACAGTGCATTTGATGCAACTTACTGTGGCCAAAGTCAAAATATTTGCTCTTCTGGAACATTTTTGAACTCCCTAAAGAAGTGTTGCCTATCTAGACAAGAAGCATGATTTGTTTCAAGTTTAATGCTAATATAAGATTAAAATTTAATGTTTCTCTTTTTCAGTGTTCTTATCTCTGTGCTTTTGTTATGTTCTTTTTCTGGACACTTCAGTGATGAAATACCTAGCGTTTTGATTTTATTTTCTGTGACAGTGGTTCTGTACCTTTGAATTATCAGTAGGATTTCAGAAATGATGCGACTTCATCGTCCTTAGAGAAACATACAAGGGAGAGAATGCCACTGAATTATCAGAGTTCGGTAAAGGTGCAGTGGTTGCAGAGTTTTACTTTTTAAAATACTGTCTTTTAAAAAGATACACAAGGAATTTTAGGATTGTTCTGTCAGAAATGTTTGCCTTCAGTTTCAGATGTCTCATCATTCCAACAAGATTAGGCGGAATGGTAACGCTGCAAAGGTAACACATACATTTGTCCTCACCGTTTCTGCACAGACTGACATGGTTTCTCCTATTACTTGTCAACTGCTGTGTTGCTGTAGTTATACTCTATCACAGTAGACTTGATTTTTAAGATTGTGAATATTGTAACAGTTTCACTGTGTTGCTTCGGTAGTACAATGACATAAACCTCTCTACTAAATGCAAATACACTGCTCTGCTGTAGAAATTCATACCGTTCAGTACAGTCATTTGAAAGGATTCTTTTGCAATTATGCAGGTGAAGAGGTCTTGGTAATTAAACATTATTTGAAATAAGTGAGAATTACCTAGTATTTAGCGTTCTTCAAAATGAGCCTACATATCTAAGGATGCATTGTGAGGAAAAGAGATTAACTTCAAGATGTTTTGAAATTCTTGTTCTTTGATAAAAATAGAAAACAACAATTCTGTGTGTATTTGGGACAAAGAATGTATTCTGTATTTTAATCAAAACTTACAGGAAATAATGTTATTTAGAAAGAGGCATCACATAAAAATAAAGCTGGGAGTCATTTTGGATGCTAAGGTTAACAACTTAGTTTTACATAGTACCTGGTAGTCGTAAATGACAGCAAACATAAGGACTAGCAATTGTCTTCATACTATTTTGAAGGAAAGATGCGTAAGTTTGAAATCGGAGAACTGTAAAGAACTTGTTTACATATAAAAGCTTGGATATCTCTAAATATTGTGCAGAACTGTGAATGCTTTAGGTGAGAAAACGAAAGGGATGGTTGTGTTTGGGAAGTGAAGGGTCAGATATTTGTAAATTTACTATGCTGTAAGTGCTGTTAAAGCTTTCACATTTATGATGTCCTCACTGAGTTGACTTCCGAGGGATCCAGCAAATGAAGCAAGCGTTAGATGTGCACAGATTAAGGGAAGTTATGAGTTTGTCTGTGATTGTCTTTTCTCTGTGGAAGGCACTTGGGATACATATTCTTAATGTTAAGCCAATAATTGATATATAGGCATGAAACTTTAATCATAATAGCTTAGTTCTCTACTTTTGCCCAAAGTAAAACAACTGAGATGTAATTTGGGTAGCCAAGCTCTTTTAACATGTGTTTTTATATTTAAATACTTTATATAAAAAAGCGTATGTATTTTAGTATTATATGTGTGTGGTTGGGATATGTCTGTGATGGAACAAATAGCTAATTTCAGATTAGGTTTTACTGAAAATATTTTTAAAGCCGCTCTGTTTGCTAGACTTCTACGGGTGAAAAAGCTCAGAATACTTGGGCATGTTAGAATATTTATATTGTTTTCTGAGGATGACTAAATAATAGGAAAACACCACCAAAGGAACAATTATTTTTAGTTGCCCATATAGTTATTTACTTTGGCCCATATAATTATTTACTTTGAGTATGCTTGAACCATGGAATGAAAGTGTGGTCAACCATTTTAACCTTTTATCCCTTTCTATGATCTTAATTTATTAAGAATGTGCTCCATCATCAAGGGTCAAAACCTAATTCTTCAAAATTAAAAATTTGATACAAGTTTCTCTCTGACTGCTCGCTTAATATATTTCACTTAGGTCACCTCACTTGTAGTTTCAAAATCAGGAAAAAAAATGCAATCCATCAACTCCCTTGGCAAATAGTATCCAGGTAGAGAGTTTATTTTATATACAGGGTGGTTCATTGCTTACCTATGCCAATAAAAAATACAAATAACGAAATCAGTTTAAAATTGAAACTGCAATGTAAACAATCATTCTGTTATCCCTGCTAGAAAAGGTTAATGTAAAATGGTTCTGCAGATCATTACCAGTTCTGTTGTCGAAAACTCTCCATGAAAATCTGATTTCCTTCTCTCCTCCATCTTATTTTAGCTATGGGGAAGTGAAGATAACGTCTGAATTAGAGTTTGCGAAAGAACTGAACATTGTCTTATCAAACATTAGTCAGGCACTGAAATCTACCCAAAGAACAGAGATTATTGATAGAAATTTTTCTACAAGTAGGTCAATGAGAAATTCAATATCTGCCTATAAAAAAAACTCTGATAAGAGGAGCCCAAAGGGGTGAAGCCAGTTTATTCTGTTAGCCTGCAATGTTTTTTTCTGAGAAAATACTATTATTTCATATGTACTGAAAATGAGGATGGCCAGACATTAACTAGCTAGTTATAATCTTCAGTTCAGTAGATGGAAAAAAGTGGTAGTCTGTTTTCTAGCCTATCAGTTTTGTCATGATTAGTAGCCTTTTTTTCCTAAAGATTCAAAGCCTAAGATACATGAAACTCAATTTTCCCAATATACAAAGAATGAGATAATAAAGGAAGAGTCTTAGGGGTTTTTTTTGTAACGGTAATTTTAGTGTAGAGAGTGATATACTGCTCCTTCCATTAAAATATCTTTTCTGTAGTTGAAGCGCTTATGATGCTGTCTTGGGAGATATTTTGGAGTTGGGGTGAGAGACTAAAAATGTTTAGAATTTCCTACTTAAAAAATGCCTGTTTTTACAGTTGGACAGAAGTGAAAGCTGAAGCAGCAGCTGGAGACTTAATAAATTACTAAATGATCTCTGACATTTAGGAAGGAATAGCTACAGTGGCTTGGAAATTTGCTTCATTTTTTAGAGATGCTCAGTACTGATGATCACAGCTCCAACAGCAAAAGTTCTAAATGGACAAAATGTAAAATACTGTATTTAAATTCGTAGATACGAGTGTAAAACCTTTTGGAACAATACTCTATAGAGTTCTCAGATTCCTGGCAGACATGGTTGTAAACCACAGATTTATAACTCTTAAGAGAACAAAAATTCCTTTATTTTTTTTATCTTCAAATATCACAGGTATTATCTTGCCTGTAGAGAGAATTCTTACACGAGAGAAAAGACTCTCTTAGTAATTGCAAGAAAGAAGCAAAGCCACCTCCTTCTGTAGAATCAGAAGCGATCACTGTTGAAACACAAAGGGAATTCTGGGTGCATGTCAGAGACATTATAAATGGAAGATTGCCTGGTCCTTCATTTCCAGAGGGCATTGCCCAGTTCTTGCTCATAGATAAAATTTAGTGCATACTTTCTTACGTACATTCATTCCACCTACTCTGTGTTACTGAAAATACTCTCTGGATGACTCTTCTGACTGTGTAGGCTCTTCATCACTCTCCAGCACTAAAGTGGCAATTGTCTCTACAAGGGAAAGTAGTAGTCCAGAGGTAACATATACTGCATGCATCATAATCCTCAAAGTAGAATGTGTGGGAGATTATACAAGTCTTTGAAAGGAGTAATATAATATTTTTAATTATTGTCGAGATTACTTGATTTTAAACTGCATTGAACACATGACTGCAATGTGAGTATAACATGTCCAGACAGGGAATTTTTTGCAATTAAAAAAGCAGAAATTACTTACATAAACATTTTCATATAACAGACTGTGTGTTGGAACAATTGTATATGATGCAGGTAATACACAGTCAAAAAGACTTACCATTTCTTATGCAACTTTTCTTTTTTTTAGTATATAAATAACTCAAGATTCTTTTAAAGGTTACCCTGTGTGTCTTTAAAGTAAAGAAAAAGCACTTCCTAGTCCAGAGGGCTTTCTGTGGCTCCACAACTCTAGAAATGACTCATGCTTTAGCAAAGAGGCTTCTGTTCCTGTGAAGCAGCAGACATTTCAGGTGCACAAGCTCCGCTTTCTGTCTGATTCAAGCACAGCAATGGTGACAGGAATGCACTGTTTTCAGTAGAACCTGCTGAATCTACAAGTGCATTCCCCAAACATTTCTATTACTACTAGGTCTCCATGCTTATCCTTTTGGCAAAACATTTGGAAGACAAAAAGTGTGTATGTATTCTTTTTCCTTTCAGGAAAGACAGAAGAGAAGCATGATATACCTGTTTGTGAAAGTGTGATGAATTATTGCAATACCTGTATGTTAATTGTGACATTTAAAAGAGTATCATTTTTTAGATTGTTATGATGGTTTAATGTAAATTTCAGATAAACTAAGTGAAAGCAATTTCAAAATAAGTTTAAGAACTATTTTCTGAATATTTATCTCAAGCATTAATTATGGTGGAAAATGTCTGCTAAGAGGGACACAACAGAAGTCACTTGAGGTTTAGAACTTATACTCTAAGAAAGTCATGTAGCTATTAATTTGTAACCCTTAAAATAAAATCTAAAGCAATCTTAACATCATTTTGGTTATTGCATATAAAACCACATAAAAGCATATGCTTGCAAAAAGTTAACAGATTTTACCAGACTTTAATAAATATCACTACCAATTTAACACTGATGTGATCCGATTCAAACTCCTGCACCAGGAATGCTTTGGTTACATCAAATTTCCTTAAGATTCTCCCAGTCAAGAATTTAAAAATAGGAAAGTGCATCCAGCTAGTCTCAGTTTCTTCATACCATTTTAAGTCATTAAGCAGGCTACCATTGTTTGGTTTGGTGTCTGCAGCAGTACTAGCTTTCTTAGTAAATAGTTGTCTTAAGTACAGTTAATATTCCTTGAGGGGGGACTTAGTTTTACACATTCCAGAGCTCCCCCTGTTTCTCATGTGTGGACTATTATGCTTATTCATGACAGATGCTCTGGTTTCTTTATTGCTTTTGTGATAGGGTTGATCAGGTCAAAAATAGGCCCTTTCTTGAAATTCATGATAAGAATTAAGATAAAATCCAAAGAAAATAAATGAAGACCATTTATTTGAGGAAAAAATGGAGTTTTGAGGGAAGGAGGTGGAGTTTGCATAGCCAGAGAAAAAATGCCTCTGCAGCTACTTTTGCAGAAGGGTAGTGTTGTTTTGGTGACAGGGTTCCTCTGTATTTCAGTGGCTGCTCAAAAATATTCAGCTTCATTATTCAGAGGAGTACCAAAGCAGGTCTCTTAGAAAAACTGTTTCCAAGAGTAAAAGAGAAAACATTGTATTTGCTTTTACTAGAAAAAAAAGGCACTTCAGGATCAAGTTTGGGTTCATCATGTGCTAAGTAGTTAGAGTTTATAAATCATTAATTCCTCTTGAAGCAGATCCTGTAAGGTTTTCACTTGTCAGTTAATATTCCCTCACTCCTGAAGCTTTTGGTTCTTGCACAGTTCTCACTCTTGTAACTGGAGAGTATGGTACAAATATCCTCAGTGCTGGGGCACTTAACTAATTCAGCCTTAATTCATTCAAGGTTAAGTGTTGAGAGTACCTGTATGGGTGACGTTTTTAATGCAAGTGTTTCTTATTCCACAATTAGTAGTGTATGTTTCAAAACTGTCAGTCACAAAAAATAATTTTTTTTTGTGTTGGAACCAGCTTATTTGAAATCATGAGACTGAAGTATTTTTGAATATGTCAGCATTTCCACTGCAGCAATGAAAAGATGCAGTATGATAGCTGCAAGCGTTTGTAAGGATTGCTTCTCCTTTAGGAGAAAACATTACATATTTCTCCCATTCTCATGGTACTTATTAGTATTTCTTTTATGATCCTTAAATTTTAGCAAATGAAGTTTGACATATGCTTTTATGAAAATGAGAGATGACAAGTGATTCTGCTTGGAATCATCCTTTCCAGTTCTTTTCATGTATTGCTTTGAACTTTGTTCATGTCCTAGCTAGCTTTATGGCTTTGTTAACATTTTGAAACTAGATTGAGGTAGATTGCTTCTGTGAAGAAAAGTGCTGTTGCTCCATTTGCAGGAACTTTACCAGATTAGGCAGACATTTTACAAACTTATGTCCACCTCAGTCAGTTCAGTAGGATGCATAATATATAAATGTGTGTGTGTGTGTGTATATATATACACACAATATATGCTAAAAAAAATCCTTAGCATTTAACAAAGTGACAGCATATCTTTCTGTATAGTAACAAACCATTTCTAAGAATTTAGGACCTTAGAAACTTTGGAGATCACAGTACAGAGAATTGTTCAAAAATGTCAAAAGTTGTTTGACGTTCTGTGTATTATTTTGCCTGAGAGATTTGCCATACCAAGAAAGCATGTTTGAACAACCTTAATGTCCTGGCAGATTTTAGCTTCATTTATACCAGCTGCAGAGACAGTTGGAACATGATTTTGAAATCTCTTTAGGATTTTGCATGTTTTTATTGACACTGCAGGTAATTTGATTTTTAATATGTATCAAGAAAAAATGAACATCTTTTAAAAACTCTTCCGCAGAGAAATGACCAGAAGGGTTCTGCTCTTAGGTAGAAAAAGGTATTCTAATGTGAGTTGTTCTGCATCAAATTTCTCTTGAGTATAATGATCAATTGAAATCTTTGATTGCAGTGGGACCAGCTAATGCTAAGATAACTCTGCAAGCTGCAACAGAAGCAGAAGATAGCTCATCAAATTCTGTGGCAACAGCATTCACCTAGTATGGTGTGTAATTGTTACAATCTTTAGGCTTATAAGAGAGAGCCCACTGAGCATACACTGAATCCTGAAAATGTCTTCCCTTTGAAGAGAGTGGCCTTTTTGTTTTAGAAATGGATTGTCTTATATTTGCCAAAAGGTTCTCTCACTAGATTTTAGTCTTTGGATGCTTATACTTCAGAGTTCAGGAAAAAACAGTCTCCTAAACAACAAGACAGCCTATTATTAGTTCGTTATAGTATGCTTCTATTATGCTCTATCCCTATAAGAAAAAGAGAGGGCTTCATAGGAAAAGACTTTTTTTCTATAATGATCACAGTTGTTTGTTTGTCATTGCTTTCAACAGTAGTCAACTTGTTGTTTGCATTAAGAACTGTTATTGAATCTTAATGGATTTTTATCCTTTTTTTGTCCCTTTTGAGAACCATTTGTACTGTTTCCAAGATTACTCCTGATCAACAGATAATGGAGAAGTGCAGTCTAACCAGCTGCAGAATACTCCAGTCTTCTTTCCTCTCTCACATACATCTTTCTCTTCTGTATTCATATATCCCACAACAATAATGTATCAGAGCAGGATGTTCATCCCTTCCTTACGTTGGAGAAATAAAGGACACGGCTTAGTTTTGAAAGAAGAGGTTTTCTCTTGATATTTTATTGTTTTCTAGAAACTAAATCTGGCATTGATTATTTGACTTGGAAAGTCATTTACTAACTAAAAATGCTACTTTGTAATTTCTTCCCTGTCTGACTGTGGTAGTAGTTATTCCTCTGAAAAAAAATATCCTTGCATACTCGTGTAGCAAGCCAATTTGGACAAGAATCCTTTCTCCATCAAATGACACACATTATGTTTTCTGCACATACTTTTTTATTTTATACTAGAATAGAAAGATAAGCACAGATAATTCCCATCTAATTCATATTCAGGAAATAAATAGATTGGGTTGGTGGCCTGATAGACTTCACCATGGCAAAAGAACACTTCTGTGAAATGATCTGAACAGTGCCAGGACAGTCATAGATCACAGTAAGATCATGCCTTCGGTTGTTAGGTCTCATGCCTTGCACATGCCCTGGATAGTTGAAAACATTTTTAATTTTTGCATCCTAATTAGGCATTAGAGAATGCAACCTAATAGTAATCTTGAAATCTCTCAGCTGGTAGGGGTATTCCTGCAAATATACAGCAATGTCAGTAAATGGCTTCACTGCTGCAAAAAGAGAGGCATCTGGTAGATGTTGCTAGGCAAAATTGGAGGGCTGTTCTGTATCCATACATTGATGGTGAGAACAATGATTTGGGGGTGAATAGCACCATCATAATGCATTGCATGAGCAAGCAATGAGGTGCTAGATTCATTCCTTATGAAACAAGCCAGTTCATGGAATTGGGCTTGCCATAGCATAATAATAACTACTTATCTTCAGGATCTTCAAAATATACAGCCAGATCTTCTCAACAGATATTCCTTTGGATATCTGAATGGGAAGTTGCATTGATAGTAGTATTCACCAAAGATTAATCTGTGACTGAGAACATCAAGAAATGCAAACATCTCTTCTCTAGAGGGGAAGAGCATCTGAATCATTAGGGTGATGTCTTTCTAAGTCCATACATCTGTTCTTCCAGTGCCTGTTTCCCCCAAAAGTAAAACATATTACTGATCTTCAAGAGTATGTTTTGTAGACAAGTATTTGTCAGGTATGACAAAATAATCTTCAATTGGACAGAGAGATAGAATACCTAAGATTCCATCCAGGTCTGTTTTTGTGTACATTTTAGTTAGCTACACTACATTTTCCCAAGGAATAATTGGTTATATTCTACTAGGATTCAAGCAGCTTACTCCTTTAGGAGTATTCTTTTAGATCACATAAGGTTGTCTGTTCTTTGCAGTACTGTATGTGCTTCTGCTAAAATTCACTCATTGTTTTGGCATCTTTTTCAGATGTCTGACTTGATAAAGCCATACTGCAATCTTGCATTGATTAGACTTGCAATATGCTGCTTCTCCTTTTATAGCATATTGATTGTAAGTTATCAGGGTTGGAACAAATGTAGAGAAATATCCAGTAAAGACACACTTGTTCTTTTTTGAGTAATTTCACTGTGTACATTCTGACTGTGGGTGTACTCATACCCTGCTATGAGAGATTTCTTTTGTAGTGTTCGTAGAGACCATATTTTAGCCCTTCCCATACTCTTGCTCAAAGAGTGGCATACAGGGCAGACAATTTCATTACTTTTTTGGTAACACAAACATAGCACTGCCTGAATCCAGTTGCCTGCTTCATATCTGCAGTGTGGTTTGGGTCATTATCCCATGTTTTCCTCTCTTCTCCTGGTTAAAATATGCTGTCTCCTTTATTGCCTTCACAACATCTCCAGTCATTCTTCCTCCCACCACGTCTGTTTTCAGTATTCTTATGAAATATTTGCCTAACAGAAGGACAATATTCTCTTGTTCCCAGGAGGCATCCTAATGCAGGCCTGGAGCAAAGCATGCCACAGTGGCCATGTTCTTCTGCCCACATGAAAGGGAATTGTTGCTCCATCTTCGATTTACAGAAACTGAACTTGTACATTCATATGTTCAAGTTTAGGATGCTGTTCCCTTTGTCATTTCTTTGCTAGTTTAGGAAAAAGACCCAGGATACTTTATTTCATATTTTAGTCATTTGAGTCACTAATGTTACCTCTGTTTTGTGTGGGTATGGGATTATCAATTTCAGTGCTTTTGTTGAGTCAGTTGAGAGCTCCCCGTATGTCTGCCAAAACTCTGATCACGGTTGTGATATCTCAGTGTTCTGGATCTCTGCGCTGTCTGAAATGCATGCAAGGTTCCTCATTTTCATCTTGAATCTCACTCATAGAATGATGATAGGCAGTTCAGCCACAAAGTAGTATATAAGTAGCAGGAATGAGAATCTCCTGCTTTGTCAGGAGCTGATGAAATATAGCCAATGGGAAACCACTTCTTGACAATTAATTTTCAAAGCTCTTTCGACTCTTTGCTAGCAATGTAAGCAGGACCACAAGTCTGGGTGCGTCTTCTGTGAATGGGGTCAGTTCACGATGGCCCTATTTGCCACCCACCCTAACAGGAAGAGTTACAAGTTCTGTTTAAAAGTTTGCTACAGTCTCCATCCCTCTCAGCCATACTTCTGTTTCTATGGTTAGTTCATATACTTTTACATGTTCCAAGTTTACCACTGCTCAGAGAAATAAATCATTTGATAGTTTCAGCATGGCCACAGTAGTTTGGGGTCCAAGCTCTTTTGGTAATTGTGAAACTCATTCTTTGTTTTGTCAGGACCTGCAATCCCAGGAATAGGATCACATGTCTTATCCTGGTCTCAGGACCCTCCATATCAAAAGGTGAATCTCTAGAGCAGTCCCTTCTTGCTTTTCTCCAGTGTGATTAATGCTAGCTAGTAAATGAAGGTATTATTTAGACAGGCATATTCTGTTAAGAAAACATTTTTTTCCATGTGATGTGTTTGTTGCTGCTTTTTACCCTCTGTGCTTTGATCCCAGCTCTCTCAGGTTATTCGTTATATCCATTTTTTTTTGAATCTTTCTGGTAATTTGATGAGGGTGCCTGTTTGCTGTCTCTGGTTGAGTACATTTGCGTTCTCACACTTCACCATTCATAGCTTCCTAAAAGAGCTGATCAGGACATGCTGAACTGTTTATAACTGATAAGTCTTGGGAAACCACTACCTTGTAGGATCCTTCTCCCTTTTGAGCTCTGAAATTCTTACTCCTTCTGCCTGTGTCTATGAAGGTGGCACATCTGGTGACCATTATCTCAGTGAACTGCTGGGGAGACTGAGGTCCATGTCGCTGCCATTTCCCATACTGTCCTTTATAAGGACAGAGTATTTTTTCTTCAGTCTTTCAAGATTCCTTCCTGAAGTTGTGTCAAAGTTCCAGAGTAGCCAGGCAATTAGTCCTCCAGTACTCATCCCCAGGTCTTATGCTTCTTGCATTGAATTTTATACTTCACATACTTGATGTCATAAGTGCCCTACTGTTTCTCTTCACAGATCCAAGTCTTTTAGTAAGCTTCAGTTTGTTTGCTTGGGAATTTCCAGAAATTCAGCTAACTTCATTTGCACAATTGTTCAGATGGCTTTCTGACTGCGTGTGGACTTCAGCAAGAGGAACTTCCAGCCGTGGCCAAAGTATATTCTACTAGATCCCTGGCAAACGTAGTATCTGTGCTGCATGATATTTGGACACTTGCATAAGACCACCTTGAGTTCTGTCTTTGCTTTCACTTGGCAGTATGTTAGATTAACAGTATCTGGGACTGTTTCAGCTTTCAGTAGAGTGATGCTGCGGTTGTTGTTTGTGGGAGTCCGCAGACTCTCTTCTGCATGGTAAAAGGCAAAAGTAACTGCTCAGAGTGAGTCACTGCTGGAATGTACATGCAGACTCAAAGAAGAAGAGTTACTAATCAGTAACTGGTGTTCTTTGAGACGTATAGTCTGCATGTACATTAGTCTCCTACCTTCCTTTCCCCTCTTTCTGAATCTCTTTCAGGTATGGTTGTGCATTTAAGAGGAACTGAAGTGGTGGCGGATGCACTCTGCCCTATATTTCATGCATCAAGCAGGAGGAGGGGAGGAGCTGGAACGCACCTCCCAAGATACTCCAAGGCAGGCCACGAGTTCAGCCACTCTTAGAATGTATATATGGACTAAATATCTCAAAATACACCAGCTATTGGTAGGTAAATTTTCTTTATTGTATTTTCACATGTAAAACGATAGATTTTTTTTAAAAAACAATTTCATTCATTGACTGTGGATGGTATGCATGAACAGTTAACACATGGGGAAATTATCCCAGAAACTGCATTCAACTAAAGTAGTTCCCTGTCACTGTGATGGTTTCATGTCTCTTGTCTTTGTCCCCCATCTAAACTTTTCTTTTTAGATATTTGGGGGATTATCGCTCCATTCAATTTGCCATTTCTGTGAAAGCCATATCAGAGAACAAAATTATGTAACCATGTAATAATATTAAAAAGGTTAAAAGAAACTGTGTTTTCCACAATTGCAACTAAATATATTTAATATGTAAGATTATGCTTACAACTAGAAAACAAAGCTAGAAGCTGAACTGGGCTCTATAAGAATCAATTACAATTTTATAATGGTATCAGTGTTTTTTAAAAATTCATAGTTACAGAAAAAACAAATATTTCAATTTAAACAATTTTCCCAGAGCTGAGTTTCTCATGTGTTTTTTTTTTTTTCATTACAGAAGCTTCTTTGCAGTCACTTTTAATCCAGTATGCTTACTGCCCATTAAACAGAACAAGTGGATGCAGAGTAGAACCTGACTTTAATTAGAGATGTGGATTTTCTCCATATGCAAATATGGAGTGCAAATATACACATGGAAATTTTCAGAGTGCTTATTTTCAAGTATAGTTTTCAAAGAAGTACAGGTTATCCGAGTTGAGGGCTGTCATGGCAATATGATTCTTACCTGTTCGTACTTGGAGTTGTCTAAGATGTATCGCCTTTGCTTATGCAACCCACTTGCTTTTCCTGATTCCTTACTATTGAATCAGTTTAATGTTGTTTTGGCACCTCAAAGAAGTTGACAGCTGGTATTCTGTGGCTTTGCCATTTCTATGTCTTTGATAGGAATATGACCTAGGATATCAGGGTTGAGTTACAACCAGCAAAGATGGCTGGCTAAACTATTCTGATCTGTGGTGCATGGGATACATGCACTCTGGACATGGATACACATAGGTAAGATATTTTAAAGAACTCTAGTTATAGAAAGTTACTTATGCGTAACATCAAGCTGCTTCTTCCTATTCTGAGAAAGAAATCCAAAGTAAACCATGTTTTAAACAATCTTAGATTAATGCTAATGTATGCAAAGGGGAAGAAAATGTGGAAAAAGCCATCTTGTCCTGCCCAGTTAATCTCAGGTTTATGGCTCCAAAACCAAGCATTTATATCTTGCGATAATGACTTTTTGAAGTGCTGCTTCAAAAAAGAAAGTCTTGAAGAGAGGAAATTGCAGATTAACTACCATTAGTGAGCAGTTCGGGAATAATTTAGCATTTTTTCTGCTTTTTCCCTATTTTTTAATTACAATTGCTATTTTAGCCTGTGTTGTTATAAGAATAATCAGAGGAATATGTATTAGATATCAAGATTCTGGCTGAGAAGAGTAATACTGGCCAGGAGGAGTTAATATTTTCTTTTATTTAATTTTTAATTGGTTTTAAATAAATTCTGAAGAGAGACTGAGTTTTGTTATAATATTGCTATAATACTTATTTTAGTACATAAATATGTTTTAGAAAGAGATCTTTTACACTTGAAGAAACAAGCCACATTGAACTTTGGTGCTTTTGCTGGTGTATTTTGAATATGTAAAGATGAGCATGTGTATATGTATGCACACACACACATTTATGCACAGACATAGCTGCCAAAATCAGAGTGGACAGGAAGATTGCTTCAAGAAATAGACATGTTTGGAATGTGCTAGTTCTGACTCTGCTGATAACTCCAACTTCCGTCACTTCCTCCAGACACTTGAGGAAGATTGTTCTACCAAAGTGACAGAACCTTTGCAGTGAGTAACTGTGATTTAAAGAACTCCACACGCACTTCAGGAGGGTACTGGTGGTACTAACAATAGATTGGATAGGATTTTTGTACAGAAGGAAACCAGTAATTCTTGAGCCTTGCCCCATATACGGACTTGTGCTTTGCATCTGATCTATATCCTATTGTAGATTTTAATTCAGTCTAATAAATCATACAATAAAATCATAATTTGTCTTGTTTATATTGACTAGTGCCTCAAGTAATTGACTAGAATTAAGAATCCCTCTTTCTCTTTTGTCTTTCTGAGATGACAAGAATCACAAAAGTTAGGGCTTACTTATCTTATCCTGGTGCAAGTCTTGCATGTTTCAGGAAGTATAGCAATCGTCTTCATTGTCTTTACCTTTCTCCAGCCTAACAGTTGAGAATATTTTGCTAATCTCAGCCCTTAGAAAGCAAGTTACTTGAGTGCTGGTGCTCCCAGTCCTGCTAGCTTGAACCAGCAAACACTTCATTGCACAGCTCTATGCTTTACTTTCCCTGCTTATTTGTATAGATGACTTCAGTTGAGCATTGAACTTCAGTGCCTACTTTTTTTTCCTATTTTAGGGATAATTATCATGAAGATGTATGCTAACTTTTACAAGTTGCAAAGTACTTTTTTTGTAAATGTTATATGTTACAGGCTACATAGATATATTGAACGTTGAAATATGTGATAGTTGCAATTTATTAGAAATGGAAAATGCTTACAATTAAATTTCTGTTTAAAAAAACTAAGCTATTTATAGAGTTCATTTTTATGGCTCTCTTCCCTTTGCGATTTTGCATTTCAGTGGAATAGTTACATTTTTACTACTTCCTATTTATCATTAGTATTGGAACAGGATTTGGAAAAATAAGTGTAAAATGACTGCAGTGTTGAAAACTGCAGATATATTTGTAGCTTCCTCAAAAGGCTAATGACTGTGTTTAGGAAAATCTCAAAAAAACGAAAGCTGTATTTAGAGACATTCAGATATGTATCTGCATTTCATCCAAGCTTCTTGACTACGGTGACTACACTTTGAGGCCAGTCTTAAGATTTCTGTTACTTTCTGCCTTCTAATGGTGGGAGAAGGAAAGAAAGGCTGGAGATATCAGAAATGTAGAGTATATTCTAATGGTATTTTACTATTTCATTTTCCAGCATTCTTAAATAATTTTGGAATTGGTTATTTACAAGATTGTTGCTCCACCCATAAGGGTATCTTCATACCTGTACATTTCAGTGAAGTTTTCAAGCAGTGAGGGAGCATTTCTGAGCATATGCAATAGGAGTTTCAGAAGAAATGGAGCAAAAAATATGAAATTGATTCCAAGAATAGATTAACACTTCTAAGGGCTTCCTTTCTGTCAAACTGAATGTTGAACTTAGGTCTTTATCCTACACTGCTTTTGCTTTATGGCTATTCATGTTCTTGCAAGATCCTCAATACTTGATTTTCCTTTTCAATTTAATGGACAAGTCATGGTCAGTTGGACAAAGATTCAAACTCTTAAATATTACAGTAATGAGGGACAATAAGTACCTAGATAACTTCAAACTTTTCTTTTTTTTCCTATTTTGTATTTGTGTGCTGTGATGCGAATTTCTGACTCACATTGGCTCTCCCATGCCATAATATCAGGGTTAAACTTTTTTGAGCTGGGGTTTGGAGTAATTTCAGCCACATGACTAAGTAAAGTTTGTTATGAGGTCTTAGTCTGGCAATGTTTATGTATTCCTGAAACCCAGTGGACAAAATTACATCCAACTTTCTTGCCGAAACTGCCAGCATGCAGACTTTCTCTTCTTTCATATATTTTTCCATAGTCTCATTCACTCAAAATTTCTGAATGAATGATCTCAGATACCATTTTCTTTTTTTTGCTATGAGACCCAGCACCCAGAAAAAGAAAATTTAGCTGATGTTTAATGTGGCTTTTTGTACAATAATTCTTTTTTGAGTTGGATTGCTAAGGAAGGTATGTTACCATTGTAGCTTTAAAAGTATTTTATACATAAACAGGAATAACTTTTGTTTTTAAGAACAAAATTAATTATTTTAAAATTATTGGATTTTTCTTGGCATTATGAGGTATATTGTTCCGGAGTAAACAAAATTTATTTCTAAATATAAAAGTATGCTAGTTGTATAATTGGACAGTATTTGTTATTTTCAGAAGGTCTGCGTTAGAGAAATATAGAATTTTGCATTTTTAACCCCATCAGTAGATTTTCCCAAAAGCTACCACAGTCTCTTCAGCCAAGAATAGTAGTTTTAAGAATTTCTGAAGAACACGTCCCTTTCAGAGTCCAGTGTAAATAAATGCATATTGCTTTGTAATTAAATTTCATATTTTAACATTGATATTTGTCCAGCAAGTTCAGTTAAATTTCAGTGTATTTTAAATGATCCTTCATATGGGATTAGTGGTGCATATAAGGAGAAAAAATTTCAAGTTTGGACTAGAAAAATTTAGCAAATGTGGCAAAATACAGAACATATTTGTCAACTATAGATTTAGTTAACCAGTGTCAATACTGAATGTAGAATGAAAGAATTCTATATGGACTCTGTAGGAAAACCTATCTGCTTGCATTTGTTAGCATTTCCCTTTTCTTTTTTAGTGAATGTTTTAAATGGTAACAGTGTACATGTCATATTCCAAAGGTTAAGATGTATGAAAGTATGTACATGCATTGAAATACAGGTCCCTGTATTGTAAAGGAAATTATGTATTGGTAAGAAGAAAGATAAACATGTTAATCCCAGGAATAAGCACCATAATACTGATTTGAGGAAATTTATCCTCAGTCATTTTGGAGGCATAGTATATGTGGCTGGAATCACCCATTCGTAGCAAAGTGTTAGCAAAAATAGGACTAAAAGAAAGACAAGAAATATCCTAGATATGTAGAATCAGAGGAAAGAAGGGTCCTCAAGGCCTTAGCCTCCCTGTGTAGACCTTCAGTCTGACCCATGGTGACCATTTTTATGTGCTTTGTAGTTATTTCTAATTCAGTTAAAGGCATTCTTCATAGTCTCATTAATGCCCATGTGGAAGAGCCGCATACAGTAACAGTCAGAGGACTGGGTGAGTCTTGCGACTTTTCTCAGATTCAAGTTCCTGGCAAACAGCATGCCTCATAATATAATGTCAATGGTTGGATGCCTATGTCACCCTAAGAATGAAATCATTAATTACACATTTAGTGCTGCTCAATTCCTTTATTTAAGTGAAGCAGAGATCACATGTAGTAATCAAGGACAGAAAATGAGAGTTCCTATGGCTTTAATCAGGCAGTAGGCCTTATTGGCAATGGACCTTACAATTACTAAGCAGATTAACCCAGAAACTTGAGTTATCTCCAAAGATCAGGGAATCGTTCCTTTCTTTCCAAAAAGGACTCTCTATAATAAACCTATTTGCTTCTCCTGTTCACTTACTTGCAGTGATTAGAGGATGGCAAATAAACGGTTTTATAAAAAGTATACTAGCCATTGTGAATTCTGTGAGAAGGTTTCCCAGGTACCGTTGGTGGGGGGATACTTCTTACAAAAAAAGTAGTAAGAAACAGTTACTGGAAACACAAAAACTGCTTAATGGTATACATGGATAGCCATTAGAAAATCCTACCAAATCCAAATTAAATGAGAATGTATTTTCTATGTTTTGAAACCTTCAGATCAAGACAAGGTGCTTTTCGAAAGATATACCCGAGCCCTAGAGTTGCGGCTTTCCCATTGTACTGCAACTCAGTCTAATCACAATTTTACATGTTGGACATTGAGATGCTTAAGGTACCTCCACTGAACCAGCTAGATCTGGAAGTGGTATAGCTGTTGACTGAATGAAGTGGCAGGTCTCATTAGCTTAGTTGTGGTGCCACAAGAATAAATCCATACAGCCTTTGTGCTTACGTTAGTATGTCTTAACATGGCAGTGCTTATATGACATAGGACATAGGATCTTTGCACTGTGCCACACAGTGTAGACATGCCTTCCGTGAGTTAATGGTCTTTACTAGCCTTAAAATTAATGAATGTATGTATGAAAGATTAACTCAGTCAAAGAAAAAATTGAGGCAAGATTTTTCTGCACTGGTAAAATCAACGAAGTGGTCATGAGAAAATTCAAACAGATCATAAACAATGTTTCTGGTAAGCAGTGTTATAACTGAAATAATTTCAGGTCTGGCAATGCATTGGAAGTCCAACAACTAGTTTGGGGTTGTGGGGAGTTTTGAAGCCAGGTGGCTGTTGTTATGTATATAAATGCCTTGGAAAGTGCAAGTAAGTAGTAAACTAAAGTGCATATAAATCATAAGGCTTTATGTAGGGAACACTGTCAAAAATGACAAGCTTTTATCAGTCATGTGAACTGAACATACATGTGTCATTTGTCAAATCTGGGCTAAGAAATGTCAGTGGAGATTCTCAAAAACCAACTATGTGAAAAAAGAAAGAAAACTAGTGTGGCAAAAAGAAAAAGAAAATAATGTTTTACTGTATACCTGTGTACTGTATACTGTATACCTAGAAGAAGGAGCAAGACATGGAATTAAATAGTGTATTAGATAGAAGGCTTTCTTAATTATTTAAATGAAAGAGAAAATAGTAAGAAATAGGATATAGAACAGGGCACCAGATGTGATCCAAAGCCAAAGGAGACAACTGGGCTGGTTTTATTTCTGTGCAGGAGAAAAAATATAATCAATACTATTATTGTAGGACAATACAATAAACAGGTTAGAATGACAGAAGTAAAATTTTGTCTAGAGGAACCGCCTCTATTGACTTGATTTTTCCTTGTCTGCCTTGTCAATAGAAAATCAGCAAGAAAGCATGCTTTAGAATATTAATTATTATAAAAGAATAAGATATTTATTCAGTTATTTTTTTCTCAAGGTACATAGTGTTGTTTTGTCTTGTTTCAATTTGATAGTAATTTTATAGAACTGTTTTCAGAGCTGGGTGCTGTAGTTAATATAAATCAATATAATTCTGTTATTATAAGGAATATAGTATAAGGAATGAGTGATTTACGTAACCTGTTGACCTAGTCTTTTTTTTTTCTTTTTTTTTTTTTTTTTTTTTTTTTTTGGAATACTTATCATCAGTGAAACAATAGAAGAGATGGACACTCAAAAGTTATTTAATGGAATTTTCTGTAGTTGAAGAGCTGTATTATCATTACTTTATTTGTATAGCATCAGTAAGGGAATGCTGCCACATATCAAGCTCCTGGCCTGGAGGAATTCTCATCTGAAGACACAGCAAATCCAATTCTGTGCTAAGCCAGTGGATAGTATAGCTGGACTGGTAACAGCAGCAAAGTGAATATGAGTAGCTTTTTGTCCTTATTTGCTTGGAGTGGTAACTCCTTTTTTTAGATACTTAAAATGTAAATAAGAATATTTTGCAGGCTACAGTTTTTAACTGGGAATGATATTTCAAAGTAATTTTTAAGAGTTTTCTGAATATAGTCACTTATTTTTCTCATACCAATTAGTAGGATGCTGGATACTAAGCGAAACTGGCACAGGTTAAATTAACAAAAAAATCAGAAGTAATAACAAAATACTCCAGCATTTTAGGAATGGAATGAAAATGTCTGGCTTATTGCAGTCAAAGTTTAAATGGCTGATACTCAGGATTCTGTGAAAACAGATAGATGGAGTGTTCTGAACGTACATTAGTATGTGCAGGCAAGCTTTTGCTTCGCTTTTTTGAAAAGAGAAAGTAAATAAGCTGAATATCGATCTATCTCAGGTATTTTTTCCACAGTTTTAAAAGATTTAGCTGGTAAAATTTACATTTCTAAAATACAAGGAAACAAACTTACTGCTTCATAATCAAAGCTCTTATTAGTGGAAACTGGTATTTCTTTAGTATAATAAGAACTTGAAAGAGAAGTATATCCCTGCCTAAGTACACTGATGTAATACCAGTAATATCCATTTAATTTTTGCTTAGTTAATGTGAAAAGTTAAGGTGTATACTGTTGTTCTTTAGCTTTTTGCATGCTATGGAATTACATTTCTTTTTTTCCCTATTGATGCCTTAAAATTTAACTGGAGTATTACTGAACTATAGCAAAACTAGAACATATGAAAGATTTATTTTCTCTATAAAACAAGTAGGAGTTTAGCAGAATTTACTCTATCTAAAGAAAAATATCATGTACAAATAGTTAATTAAAAAACCCCACAAAATATCTACTTCCTGTTTTATATTGACAATTGGTTTTGATGGTAATTTTTTTAATATATGCAACATCAAACTCTCACTTTGCCAAACACTATTTCTTCATTGAAACTTCTCTCAAGAATTCTCTGAAATTTGCTGCTGTCGGAAGTCGAGGCAAATGTTTTTCTAAACAGTGTAACAGCTTTGAGATGTCAGCTGTTGAAAATAATGCTGCATATCTATATTATTAAAATAAATAATTTCAAGAGTGAAAATGCTTTTCACTGCTGCAATGTAGATTTTTTCATGCAAGCTAAAATCAAATTCAGACTTAGTAGCTGTTCATTTATGTATGTCTGAGGCAGATATGCCTGTTGTTTTTGTGAGCTTATTTAAAACGTTTGGATAACCAGAAACTTACAGTAAGTTACAGCTCACCCCACCTAACTACAGTCCATCTGCTGAAGAAGAGAATACTAAAATGACAGATGTAATTTTAATAAAGACAATTAAAAAAGCAGAAGGAAAGGAGTGAGTAAAGAAAGAAGCACAGAACCTTTGGCTGTGCAACTTCTTCAAGTAATCCTTGAATATGTTTGCATGATGGGTCTTGCAGGCAGATGAAAATTCATTCTACCTGCCGTTTGGAACAGACCGTATATGAGATTTTTCTTAACTAGAAGTTACATTAGCAGTGCTAAGCCTGCAGAACATACACCTGAGGATTAACATAAATCGATAGTACTTTTTAAAATGTTATGGACAGTTTTATGGCTGTTTTTTATATTCAGTAAGTATATCACGCGAATTTAATTTTGCGAATCAGATAATGAACTTCTCACCAACAGCCACAATAACAGGTCTTTCCTTCCCCAATGTAATACTCCAGAAACATAAATGTTCTTTCACCTTCTTCTGTCAAAACTTTTATTTGCTAGAGTAAGGATAGCTGTCAAAATAAATAATTGCTCTGACTGATTTCTGAAGATCGTTATTCTGCTGGGTAATACATGGCTATATTTCATGTAACACATCAGCTAATTTTGAGCTCCAAGCAGACACCCTGCTGTTGCGCTTGCCCACAGTAGATACAGGGGATAAATGCTATAATCATGTTGAAACTAAATATATATGCTTATGTCAGATTTGTATCACAGTCTGAAAAAACTAGTTTAAAATATCATTTAAAAAAAATGAATGCAAATTACTTTTTGTTCAGATGAAGTATTTCTCTACGATAATGATTTCTCCAGTGTTGTAAGTTACTGAATTTTACACAGCAGATCTGTTAGGCTTTCTTAGTCCAGCCTTGGAACCAGTATACAAAGTAGTATTGCAATGTGGTAGGGATTGTAGAAAAGATGATTATAAGATAAGGGACAACTTTTGTGTTGCTGTATCAGATGTATTCTGGCATCTTTTAATAGAGAAGCTTATAGAAGTGTTACTCTTGCTTTTTTCAGGCTATTAAAAAGTGAAGCACAGAAACCAAAGTTACTGTAATAGGCATCAGCCATGTAAACCAAATTGAATGCACATACTCCATTAACATGTGTTGGCGCATTGTATATATATTTCAGAATCAAAACAAACAGGGATATAATAACTGAGAATTCTTATTTTTCTATTTCAGATCAAGAGATAGAGAATAGAATTTCTGTTTCTGTTTCCAAAATTATTATGCCTGATACTTAAATTATAATGTCACATGTTGGTTATAGTGGTTTAGAGTCACTGAAAAAAATAGCATGAGAGATTTTACAATTCCTTTGATTTATTATGTCTCTTCAGTCATTTTTAAGACATCTTAAGCCTTTAGGTGTTTCCTGAGATCACTGTATCCCTGATATTACTTGTCAGACCTGACAGCATTCCTGTTCTCTTTCAGGAGACGCTGATAGATTGGTGTGATGAAAAGGAACTTAATTTGATTTTAACAACTGGAGGAACAGGGTTTGCACCACGAGATGTCACTCCAGAGGTGAGATAGTCCTGGAATAAGAAAAATCCGCCTTTGGTGTAGAAATGTATGGGAAGGGGCAGTGCTGGGTTGGGTGGTTTGTTTTGGAGGGGTAGAGGAGGGTTAAATTTCCTCTATGACATTACTTTGCATTATTTTTGGACAAATCAGACAATACACAGCTTAGGAGTAGTAAAAGCAATAGGAAATACAGTATAAGAGAATTACTGTGAGCTTGGATTCTGAACCAAAAGGGCTTTCAGGCTTAAACTTGTCGTAGTATAATGGATTTCCAGTCCCCTCACAGAACAATATTCTAACAGTATTCTGGGGCAGTTTATCTTAGCACTGTAACACAGCAACGCTAAACAAAACATGCATGTGGCTTTTGTTGTGTCCAGCACAAGGAAAAGGGGAGCAAAAGAGATCCCTTAATTCTCACTTGCAGGCTACTGCATCAAGAGCTACTGCATTATAGGTTAGAGAGTGGGAGGTAGATAGTGGGAGGAAAATATTCTCCGCAAAGCTGTTATTACTTCATTTGACACCACGTTGTCAAAAAAGCTAACTAGGCACAGAGGTGGAGGTAACCTGCATCAATAAAGGTTGAATGGGAAATTCAGTTACATTTCACTTACAAGGAGCAGTAAGGTAAGAAAAAAGAAAACAAACTTACCTGAACAACCTCATGGCCGTGAGTTATAATATGAAGTGACTGTGTTTGTTATTGAAGTGTTTTGGTATTTATCGTCCCAAATTAGATTAATTTGAACTTTTAAAATAACATACTTAGTTTTGTCTGCTTATGTTCACTAGAGAGCAGAATTAAGATTGAGTGCCTTAAGTGTATATTTCCATAATTTAACATAACTAGATTTCTTTTAAGTGTTCTTACAAATTTTAAAATGCTTAGACTTTAAGTGTTGATTTCAGTTCATTATAACATGCGTATAATGTTTTGTTTTGTTTTGTTTTTTTACCTTCCAATGTGTTCTGTCAAGCATAACTGCAGTTCAACATGTTTTCATTAGGAATTTTAAAAATATTTTTTAGCTTGTCTTACAGCATTTTAATAACTAAACAAAAATGCAAAGAAATGCTCCTGTACATTATTTCTGGTGATTTTAGATTGCCTACTCACACCCTTAAGGAACTGAAACTTAAGGGTTAGCTTATCAGAGAATGGGGCAGTATAAAATAATCATAATGTATAAGCTGGTGAAACTGGATTTACAGGTGACTCACTTTGCTAAAGCAGCACACAGTAACAAATGTGTTGGTTTAATTGGTCTCTTACATGCAAAATACCTTAATGGCTTAGAAAGCTATATTCCAGCACTGCGTGAAAGGAAGATTGAACTTGTCCTTCAGTTTCCCTGAATACCTTTATGCAGAGTGGAGCCTAGGCAGTAGTGCCAGAGAATGCATTTCAGCCAGCACCCAAAATTAGCTACAGATTCTCAAGCAGCACTGGCATTTGGGCCAAGAAATTAACAAATGAGAACTTTGCATGTAAATACCTAATATTTTCCCTATCATCGCTGCTACTCAAACTGAATGCAAGATAGGTTATAATGATTTGTCTGGTTATTTTTGATGTTACTGTGACACATTTGAAAATTTATGAGTTATTGAAATGGTTTTAGACTATATAATAATAATACTTAGATATAGAAATCATTAATAACTTGTACTGAAGAGAAAATATATTGTTATTAAACAGAATCTGTATGCAAGACTTTTTTTCGGTTATAACAGAATTAAATGTTTCACCTGTCCAGTTCTTCCTATGTTGAAAAAGAATTTATAAATTTATGTATTAGTTTTTCAAAAAATCTATTCTGTGCTCAATGACTAAACTTAAATCATGATGAAGAGGTTGAATCCGAGGTTTTATTACAAAGTGTCAATGATCTTTAACTGTTAAGGTTTATTCATTACCTTCGTAATAATCTTTTTTAAAGCTTTCATTCAAAAAAATGTCTAAAGGGAAGAAAATCCCTTGCAAGTGTTACAAATAAAATATTTAAAGAAACATAAGCTTTGGCCCCATATTGTTTTTCTTTTAGGTATATGAGAAAGAAAATGCAGAATAGAGAAATTCATTGTGTCAACATGAAATACTGCGATAGCAAGCCTTCAGGAAAACTTGGATTGTTGTAGGAAGTGGTTTTAGTATCTTGTGTGGATGGTGTTCTTCCATCATGCTCTCCTGTCATTACTGAACTGGTATGGAAATGATGTGATCGTGACATTGTGTTATTGAGATGTCATCTTTAAGATATCATTTTAAAAACAGTAATAATTGAATATAGTACTGGAAGATGCTTGAGCATTTTTCCTGAGAGTAGGGATACCAGTCCCTCATGTCAGATTTCAACTTGAATGATTCAGTCCTGCTTCTCCTTAATCTTCCTCTACTTTCTATTAGAAAATACATTTTTCCACTTACTTCCTGGAGCTATCCTGAGCATTGATACATAATTGCTATTGTACTGTACAAAGTAAACTTGGTTCCTAAGATTATTTACAGCTCAAAAAATTGTTTAAGGTTCATTCAGTTTTTTAATTATTGATTAAATTGTAATTAAGTGCTTAGCAAATGTAACAATTAAAAAAACTATATGAAACTTAAGAAATTTATAGTTAAATTTCAAAAAAAGGTAGTTTCCCCATTCTCTTTGCCTTTTGAACACCATATCTGAATCATATCATATTATTACAGTTATTTCAGTGGTGTATACTAACTCTCTTTTCCTTATAATGGAATAAGTGATGTGAGGGGTAGTTACACGATCACATCTGATTTTGCTTATCTACGTTCCCTAAATTTAGAGTACAGGCCTTGTCAGTGGACAGGAAGAAGCTTTAAAATTAGGTATTTTGACTCACATTTTGAAGGGGAAGTCTTAACTTTGTCAGTTGAATTAAGCAGTGTGAATATCATTCACCCTTGTCTATGTGACTAGAAGTGAGGGAATACATGTGGATAGATCAAAAAAATTGAGCCAACTGATGGTTGAATGTGAAGGAAACTGTACTGTAGATGTTATTAGTGAACGTTGCAATTGTTTGTCTTTATGGCAGTTCAGGGTAGTTCTCATTTGGACTAGAGCCAAGTGTAGGCCTAACATGGTAAATATAATGACATTTTATTCAACATCTTTATTTTGCATATAATTTGGGGGGATAGTGTTCAGATCCATACTGGAAATCCTGATACAGTCTGGTCATTGAAATATAAAGTGTTTATTGCTAGACAGAGATCAGGACCCAACTTCAGTTATTTATGGAACTTCTATTTTGTGTTTCGAGGTGCAAACATTTTTCCTTTTCCCCCATTTCCATTTTCCCATACAATAGTCATTCAGTAGGCAATGGCAGTTTTACAGAACGTTAATGATATTATACATTAATTTTTTTGAAAATATTTAAATACTGTGGTAACTTTTGAATAGGTCATTAAGTATCCTTCTGATATAAAAATATTTTTTTCTCTAACGCTGTCAGTCAATACAAGGAAAAAAGGAAAAAGTCTTGTGTGGACAGGCATTCTGCATAGTCTTCTATCTCTTGTCTTGTCTGTTTTTACGTTCGTTCTTTTCAGAAGTTCTACATCCAAAAAATTCATTGGCCTACCTCTTCTCAGAATCTTCTGACTCTTTCTTATCCTTCATCTCTACTGTAACTCAAAAGTCTTGCTAGCCTCCGTACAAATCTTATGTATTTAGAAAAATAACAATAGGGATCGACTTATTGTGCCTGGACTCACACTATAAATCCTTGAGCTGTAAGTGTAGCTATGTATATTCTGTATCAGTTCAGCCACACTGCAAATGATAGGTAGCCCTGAAATTTTAAGACAGGACTTGAGAAGAAGCATGGAAGAGCTCTCTTCCATCATGCAAAACCAGACAGATGCTCTCTTACAGTCTTTCTTCTTTTCCATTGCTCTGGAAGAATGGAGAATGCTCTTTTTGGTTCTTGCTGATTATGTTCTTCAATATTTGTAGACTGTTTTAAAATGTATTAGGAGGCATATGTGTTTTAATTTAATTTGATAATGTATGTGTACCTGTTTATTCTTTCATTAAAAATTAAGCTCTCTAGTCCATGAAAAAAAACAGTTGTTCACTGAAATCCCTCCAATTTGCCAGCATTTCTGTGAAAAAGAAAATGCTCAAAATTAACAAAATATTCTAAAAGTAGCCACACAAAAGCCATGTCTAGAGAGAAGAAAGTCTCTATTCTGCTGTGATATGAAGTTTTTGTATATTCAACTCAGATTGCACCAGCATTTTCCTAATTGTTATCAATTGCATATTTTCTGTAACCTGGCTTTTCCCAGTTCTCTAAGGTATCTTTCGATATTACTGTTTCCCAAGTTTCTCCTTTGAATTTAGTGTGCGTATTTCTTTAAATATTTTAGGTAATGGCTTCTGAATTCCAAAATGCTAAATTCCATTTTATTTTACTGAGTGTTGGAATGTCTGCATCCTTCTATCCCAAGTGGTGCTTACAAGACCTCACGGTACGCAAATGTCACGTGTTCTGTCTGCTGCAACTTTGTTAATGAAATAAGATGCTCGTGCAAGCATACACCACAGGTACATCACATTATAACCATACGCTGACACCAACACAGGTGTCCTCCTCAGATGAACCCAAACCTACGGAGGTATTTCAGATAACAACTTCCATTTAATAGGCCATAACTTAAACTGGAAAGAATATGCAGTTCTTTTCATCCTCCCTGATTCAAATAGCACCTTTCCAGACCAGCAACATTTTTAGTAGTGTTCCTTCTGGATATGGGAGTACTTCCACTCTTTTTCAAGAGTATACACCTCTTCTTAATGCCATATCTAATACATCTTAGCACTGTCACTGGGTCACAACAAACTCATTTTGTTTCTGCAAACTATTTGTTGCTTTGAGATGGCTGCATAGCAAGAAGGAATGAAGTCTTCATCTCTTATGGGAATATGTTAGGAATACTGTGAGATCACAAAACCTCTCGTTGCCCAAGTTGTTGTTTCAGGTTTTCACCCTCAATATTCAAGGCATGCTCTAATTTATTAACCCTTTTCAGGATTTTTTCTGTAGTCCATTTTAAGACTTCAGTTTCCCACATCTCTTAATGGAGAACTCACTTCCTTTTCAGTTTGATTTCTTTGTACAGTTAGTGCGTAATGAAGTATGCTGTGTATGTATTATGTCTGATCCTATAACTTCTCACTGGAACCTTCAAAAACTATTCTTTTCCAAATTTCTTGGGAAATGATGTTTCCAAGCCAAGGTTCTAAGTTATGAAACCTACCACGTGCCTGTAGGCAATAAATATGCTTAGAGTAGATTACTCTGTGACAGACTCTTTCTAAATTCAGTGTTACTCTGTTAGACATTTATCAGCAACTCTGTAAGGTATCATTGCCTTTTTCTTAATTCTTCTGACAGTTTTTAGTACATATAATTAGTTCTTTATCCAGTCTGCCTTATTTTTTCAAAAAATATGGATTGAGAGTTTGAAATAGCATACTGAGTATTGTAAAAAAACAAATATATTTGTGTGCTGTATTCATTTAGTCAATAATTCTCTAATGAGATTTTAAATCTCAGATTTGGAAGGTATTATTACAGCAGAACTGGTATATTTAAGTACAGAATGTACTTGTTGTATGTACAGTACACAATGTACTGTAATGTTTTTCACTAAATAACTGGTACCAGCTTCTTTAAAAAGTAGCAGTATACTGGTTATTTGCAGTACACAGTATATTGTCACGTTACAGAAGTACCTTTGTCTTGGGAAATTCCAGTCTGATTTAGCTGAGTTATGAAGTGCTACAAAGCACACTTTCTCTTCTCTTGTTTGAGTGAGTTTCTCAGGAAAAATTGGTAGCATGCCAGAAACACTGAACAGTATGGTTGTGCTATCATCACCTACAGTCACTGCCTGGAAATACCTGGGGGCTGCCAGGATCGCTATAGTGAGAAATGTGAGAGGGAAAGAAGCCAGACCCCATTTCAGCTCCATTTACTAGAATATCAGAAGTTAGAAAAATAAAAGAAGGGGGGGAAAAAAGAGGAAGAAGAAAATACATGCAGAAGGAACATCCCTAAAGAACTCTGATTTTGAGAAATAGTCTTTCTCTTTGAAAGAGGGCTTTGTAAATTCTTGATACTCGGTACACAAACAGCAGTTTTGAACTGGCTGTGTATCTGACTGAGCTGCTGGATTGAAAATGTGTGAATATGTCTCTCAGTTTGTTTCTCTCTAGACTTCCAGACATAGACAAATAAGAAGATGGTGAATAATAAGAAGGAAATAGGAATACAGAGTGTACTTTTTCTCTGTATACAGGATTGATGTGTCTAAGATTGGAAAGCTGCATATTTTTCTGACATTCACTTTTTTGAAAGTTTCAGTTATCACAGTGGATCTGGAGGAAGATCCGAAAATACTTGACGGCTAGAAAAGATGCTTTCTTTGAGAGCTGAGGAACTCAGTCTCTTTTGTTTATCATAAAGACTACTGGCAACTAACTTAGTCTGAAGTACATTACAGTATTTTCATGGGAAAATAATGATATCAGGTACCAAAGGCTCTCAGTCTACTGAAGAGAGGTATAACAGCAGTTGATGACAGGAATATGAAGCAAGAAAAGTCTAGTAAGAAAATAGTCATAATGGAAGATTTGTATTTGTTTGGTTTGGAATTTTTTTAACGAGGAGAGATTAACCATTGGAATAAATCCCTAGAAAAAGGAGCTGTATCTTCTGTGCTTCAATCCTGTCAAATCAAGACTAGTTCTATTTGTGGAAGATATGACTTATAAAACACAAGTTATCTTGGACTCCTTACAGAAGCTGTGGATGATGTTTAGTGAGTCATCCTGTGCAAAAGGCCAAACTAGATTCTAGCCTTATGTTGTGTATCTGTTAAACGGGGTCTGAAAGATAATTTGAATCCAATGGATCTTGAAATTACTGGGTAAGCAATTGTTACCTGAGTCCAAAAGGATTATATGAATTGCTTCTCTCTCCCTTTTTTGAAAATGGAAAAGTCTGATAATATTGGTAGAGGGTGCTGAGACAACTATCTTTTAAATTCTTTTATTAATTTATTAACTTGATATGTAAAGTAGGCTGATCATCATATCCTAAAGATAATGCTAATACAATTCCCATCAAGTAGTTTGGTTGGGTTTTGCCCATTGGAGGATCAACTTTTATTTGATGTGTCAGCTTTTCTTAATAACCTAAAGTAGTAAACTTAAAATTCCATTTTCTGTCTTTCCAGTGTGTATGAAATATTTGAACACTCTGTTGAAAAAACAGTAGTAAAACAGTGATAGTAAGGGATTTGAATGTTTTATGAGAATATTTATGAGAAATGAAGCTACTATAACAAGCCAGGAAATCTCACTTTTTTATCTTAAATTTTGCAATCAAGTTTTTCATTCCAAGATAATTTCAAAATGGAAGTGGGAAGAAGACTGCATATCCTGTGGGCAGACAAACAGTTCATTTCCTGGTGATGCCAAATGCCTCAAAAAATACACCGAAAAGAACCATACTTGTCATAGAAGTAAAAAGAAGGTTCTCCTCCTATCAGGATTACTGATGTCTTCAACTGGGTCTTCACTTTAGCAACCACAGCTCATGTAGACCTGTCTCTACCAGTTTTAATTAGCTGTCTTGGATCTTTTTAGCAGTGTAGCTGCAACAATAGATCTTGCGATCCTTTTTTGTTTCTTTAAATTCAATTATTCTAGATAACTCTGATAATTGGTTATTCAGGTGTTAATGACTTTCTAGGTTATGGTAGTATATAAAAAAGTGAATGTTAGCATCGAAGACCTGTTTGAAAATCATCTCAACATCTTGAAGCTCAGTGCAGTCTAACCATCTGAAGTTAATGTCTGGTTATTTGGGTTGGTTTTCCAGATTTGCACCCTTATAGCCGATACTGCTAACACTGTCTTAAAGATGTGTCTGTGAAAAGAATGGAATTGTGGTGGAGGACTAGCCTTCGGCTTGATTGCCATTAAAATCTTATCACAGTATGATTTGACAAATATTTTAGAGATTATAATGATCACCGTTAATACTAGAACACAACACTGAAAGTTCTGTAACCCTTCTATACAAAAATAAATTCCCCTTTGACTCCCACGTATTTGGTTGGAGAGTTTCTGATTTATTGTCCATCATCCATCAAACAGCCACTAAATAATACTATCTTTCACTCCTTGCAGGTCTGTGTGAGATCTGAAGTAGAGATTTAGCATTGAAAAACTACATCTGTTCTGCAGCATCCTGAATTGATCAGTATTCTGTCGTGAGGGCAAACTTACTTTTCTCATAGAACCATATAGTGTCCATTTGCAGATCTTTTCAATAATCTTAGGAAAATTAGTTGACAAATAGATTACAGAGCTGAGTCCTGTTGTTCTGTGTAGTGGGAACTGGTGCTTTCAAAGACCTTACCTATTCTTATTTGACTTTTACAGATATATAAAAGCAAAATGCATGTTCTCCCATTACAAAACTTAATGATTACTACTATTAATCTGCAAAATAGTCTTCCAAAAATGTCAGGAATGTCTGTGTTTTATGCTTGGATGAGAAGAAGCCACAAAAACTGTGCTGTCCATATGCTGGCTTGATTATAGATTGGATGTCATTTTCTTTCATTTTTAGTGTCTTGATTGTGACTAATGATATCTGTCACTCTGTGTATTCAAATATATTCTTATATATAGTTTACTTACTTTTTAGTTGTTACTTTTTTTTTTCTGTCAAGAAAGATGTGCCATGAACCTTAATTTTAATATCCAGAATTTAAAGACATTTTGATGATATTCTTAACATATGTTGTAACTGGGGGAGAGCAATATGCCTGCCATAGGACTTCCATATAACTGGAATTTTCAACTTGGGACTTCTGGAATTTCTTCCTTTTAAGCATTTCTAATTATAGTTCCCATTAGAGCATTTTGTCACAACAGATAATACAGAACTGAACAAAATGAAACATCAGGTTAAGGCAAAATAATCTTGAAAATATTGTCAGGCCCATAATTATGCAGTCCTCACCCTTAATGTTGTATTTATTTCTGGTCATGCTCTATCACAAAGAGTTTAATAGAAGCTTAATATAGAAAAAAATAAAGAAAAGCATAGACACATTAGGAAGGCTTCTATGTAAAGGCAGCCTAAAGAAATGACGACTGAAAAAAAACAAACGACAAATTTTAATTTGGATGTAAGATACATCAAAAATGGAAGTTAGCTGATATTTTTGACATAGCATCAGAATAGCAAAATGTTTCCTTGTTAGAATAGTTTATTATTAAATCTAATGCTTATTGAAAAGTTGAGAATTTCTCATTTGCTCCTGTGCCTCTCATTTGCCTGCTGTGTAAGAGTGCTTGCAGCCACTGAGTGGAAAGAAAATAGGAGAGTCTTGGAAAGCAGCTGGCTTCTGCTTTTATTCTTTGGATTATAACTGTTCATTGCCTGCTTCTGCTTAATTGCAACTACATGGAACAATGAAGCTTCTTTAGCAAAATGTTAATTCATTATGTGTACTAGGAGAGAAAAATAACACGACTGTTGTCACACTTAGACGTGAAAGTCTTGTTGATTATGGACAAGAAAATAATTACTTTTTAACCTTAATTTACATAATTCATAGTTATTTTGACTTCTTGTCACTTCATGCATATATTTTTTCCCACTTATTTTGTAATGAGAGTACCAAAATTAATAGTGAGGTGCATAATCTACTGTTTATTATTTATTATATATATTTAAACTTTCTCTACCTTTAAAAAGTCCAATTTTTCTTCCGTAGATGTAAGTTGTCTTATGGATTGCTGACATCGGTTTGTCTTGGTTCATTTTCATTGAGCATCAAAAGATCTCCCTTTGGAGAGAAGATGCTAACAATTTTGTTCTTGATGTGGTACAGCTAACTCTGGCTGTTTTGTGGCTGCTGGCCACAAAATTGCATGATTTGATAAAACTGCCACTACATGTTCGGAGTACCTATTACTTTACGGTATTAATATGTATTGTGGTTCGGTCATTTAATATGCCATTACTAATCCTACAATATAAATTTCTTGGTCTCCTCTGTTGAAATTTCCTCTCATTCTGTTCTAAGCCCAAGCAGCAGTGTTTGATATGGAAGAAATTACTCTTCTATGATTACAATTTCTAAATTTGAAGTTATATTAGCCTATGTTATTCCTGTGCCATGCTCAGCTAGCAAGAAGAAGAATGGCTGATACCCAGAAAATCTGTATAAATAACGATCCATCAGGTTAGCTTATTACTGCCCAACGGTTCCTTAACAGCTTTATTACATATGGATACACAGCAAATTTGTGTGGATACTGTTTCTATGACCATCCCAAATGCTAATTGAGCAGTGAACAGTAGAACTAGTGATTCCTTTCTGGGCCTAAGGTTTTCTACAGTTTGCAGGGGAGGGAAGAGTTCGGCTCTTGTTGCATATTATTACATTATCAAAGTGAGATGTAGGCTTTCAGTGTTACTGTAAGAAATTAATGTGCAGGCAGACAAGTACACACAGAATGTAGACTTCTAAGAGAAGAGAAATAGAGAAGCTTGGTTCCTGGTTGGTTGACTTCTAGTGACTAGGAAGATACTGAATAAAAATACTCGTGACTGAAATGACAAATGAGTGAACTTACTGAATCTTATTACTGTTGAGATTTTCTCCATTCTTACATTCTAGAACTGATTATGTGTTTCTGAAATAGAGCAGCAACTAAGATTTCTGAAACATGGTTTAATATGCTTAAAAGAACAACCATGTTAAATAACAGAGAGTGCTTAAGTTAAGGAGAACAGCAGATTCAAGGTGAAATAATGGTGTTGATAAGCTTTATATTTTTGCAACTCTTGCTATAGAAGAGGGTTACCCCCCAAGACTCACAAGACTAATTCTTTTAGCGTGTGGGTTTATCTTGGCCAAGTTGAAACACCAGCCTGCACTAGTGATGAGTAACATTTAATTAACTTCTTCAGTTTATCTCACAAATGGCCTGTATTAGTTTACGGGTACTGCTGTTCACCTTCACAAGCTATTTTGCAGTGGATATGAGAATGAGCTCACAAGATCATCCCTTTTCCCCTCTTATACACCTTGCAGTAGAGGTAAGTGTGGTTTTTGGGAATAAGGGTGGGATGTCATGAGATAAAAGTGGTGTGGGCTTCTTAAAATTTTTCACAAACATCAGTACAGGCATGTATCTGGGGATGGGCAAAGATTCAGTTGAATTCTTATTTTTTGCCCAGAGAGGTTACCCAGTCCTAAACTGACATGCTTTCTTTGAACTGGGAGTCAGAAATCCCTTTTCTCTTCTGTTTTTCTGCTGCAGAAATTCCCAACATTCCCATTATGTGGGCTCCAGAGAGGGGTAAGCAACATCTTCAATCCCACCCAATCATTTCCAAACTAATTCTTTGCTAGTAATTTTTTTGCTTTTTTTAATCATCATCAGAAACAATTTCTAAACACATTTTTCCCATTTGTTTGATTTTCTTGTGGATTCTCATATTTTTGTTTTATAGGAAGGTCCCATGGCCTCCCCAAGTGCTAGGGTCAGACTCATCTGCTGTTTCCATTTGTGTGCTATTCTCTTGTGGATTTTCGTGGTTCACTCTATTGATCTTAGTGATATTACCAGAGGGTGAGCATCTAGATTCTTGGGACTGTTTCATTTATGGTATCCTCAGTTTTTGAAAAAGCACTGTCACCCTGCTGGCCTGTCAATCTGTTAACAGGCTTATGTTTTCTCCTTGCTGGCAGTTGCATCTGATTATTCCTGGGCATTGGTCTTCCACTACCTTACCTGTCTGAGGACTGCCTGGCATTCATTACTCTCTCTCTGCCTGTTTGGCATTGTGCTCCTGAAGTCTTGGCCCTTTGCCTGATTGTCTGGCATTACCTCTTGACCAGCTAATTGCTTGATATGGTCTACCTACTGCCCTGTCCATCTGCTGAATGGCGTGTATTGCCTCCTTTCTGCCCTTTGTATCTGATTACACATGGGCACTGGCCTTCCACTGCCCTGTTTCCCACCTTAAGTGCCTGACCACACCTGCCCGCTAAGTGCATCTGCTGACTTCGTGGAACTGTTCTTCTGCTGCTTGGCACACCAGCTGACTGTTTGGTACTGCTTTATCAACTTGCTGAATGTCTGGCATTTCCCTCCTGCCTTTTCACCTGCTTCTTGGTTATACTGTCCCCTTGCTGCTCTTTGAGTCTGCTTACTCACCGATACTTGCCCTTTTGCTGTCCTGTCCACTTGCTGTTATGCCTGGCATTTTTATCATGTTGTCCTGCCCACCTGCCTAGATTTTATTTCTAAATATGCTCCAGTTTGAAAAATTAAGAAGAAATGTAAGGAATGGGGAAAAGCTATTATCTGGCTCCTTCATGGTCTGATTCAATTCAACATATCAGCAAAAAAATTGATCTCAGTACCTGCATCCAGCTTTTCACAGAACTGCTTGATCCCTTTTTCCTCCTTACAAAAAAAGGGTCCTGAATCTTAGTCTCTGCTTCCCATCACCTCATTTGATAGGTGTAGTACTGTTCAGTAATACTGTATTCAGTATTAAATTCAGTAATAATTTGGTACTAAAACACATCACTAATACTACCTACAGTAATTCTCACAGAATTCATGGAAGGTAGGTAATTATAGGAAAAAAATAGTATGTTACTGAGGCTCAGAAAGATTAAGAGCTGAATGTAGAGCTATGCCCAGTAAACACAGTGGATGAAATGAGCTAAATAAGGAATTATGCAAATCTCTTATTTAAAATACAAGGTTACAGCTAACCCAAAAAAGACATTGAACCAGTATAAGATTACCAGACTGCAGCATGTCCTGGTTGTTGTTTCCCCATCTATTGAGCCCTCTGTACTGGGAGAATGTTCAACTGCCAGTTTTACAGCAGCTGTATGACACTTTTTCACAAATTAAATATGAGGTTTTGACTACGTGTGTAAGGTCTATGATAAGGGAATAAATCATTGTCAGAGCTTAGAATAGAAAGGACAACTTCCTGCTTCTTTTCTTTGAATTCAGATCACTTGGCCTCCCTTTTCCTACCTCTTCCACAGCTTCTAGCTTATTCTGAGTGTTTATGCTTTCTAATTACGCTTTTGAATCCAGTACCAACCAACAGCCAGAGTGAATATTCTGTCATGATGAACCCATTAATTTCATAATAAAGTCTTCCTACAGTTAAAATAATTGTAATAGTCTTTTAACTTCAGCTTGTAATCTCTCCAGATATATTATTGTTGCTATCTTCAGGGACACCCTAAATTTCCTAAATGATGTCTAACCAGTACTTTACAGGCAAGTCAGCATTCCTTAAATCAGTAGCCTCTTTCACCTGTGGAATCTAATAAATACTTTAGGAGATAGTAGCTTGCTCCTGGCACCAACTTCCCACTGTGTGGAATGGTTCCCAGTACAACAGACAGTGTTCCAAACAAAAGCCAACAGGATCGTTCTCCCCGTTTTCACATGAACCTCTAGATACCTTGTATCCTCCTCTGAGAAACAGATGAACACTAACATCCACCTTTACTCACTTGAAATATCCTAGACTCTCCTGTCCTTCTCAGCCTTTTCCAACTCTGCCTTGCTTCTCCAAACATGTTTCTTTCACAGCCTTGCAAGCTCTTAAAGATAGTAGGCTGAGTCTCTCACTTCCCACCACCTTCACGCTATTGAGGATTCTGGTAACAAAAACAGATCTGAATGGCGATTTTTTTCTCTGAGACTTAACTCTCCATTTTACTTTGCCTGTTTTGCTGCTTCCATAGACTTTAGTCTGAGAACTGACATCCAAAAAGGATGCTAGAAAAGGAGGAATATTTACTCTAGCATTGTAGGGCTGCTGGACACATCTAGAACTCATTTCTTATCCCAGCAATCATAAGGCATTTTTCAGTCTAGCATTTTAATTGTTTTCTCTTAGAAAATGGCTTGTTTTCAAATAATGTTCAGGATGTATATAGACTTTAAGCTAAACAAAGTGCAGAAAAACATGAGAAATCCATTGACTGAAAAGAAACCCACTATGCATTTTCTTGGTTGAAAATTATAGCTACTGGAAAATTGTTGCAGTGCTATCCAGGCAGCTTTAGTGTAAGATATCCTGGTAAATCAGTTTTGTATCTGCAATGGTCAAGTTATGGTACAAATATTTGAATCAGTAGGAAAAGACTGTTTTAAGTTGAAAGAATATGTAATAGTTTTTTATCCATAAATGAGTCACAATTTTGTTAAAGAAGCAATGAAAAATTTGCACACAAAGCCCCGGGAAGAACATCAGATCTATCACATTTCTGAAACAAAGCAATTCAACATTATTTTGTCATTTTGTTTTTTATTAAGGTATTTTTTAGTCTATCCTGTGCACTTTTTGACAGAAAGAGGTTTAACGTTAACTTCTGGAACACTCATGAAGAGTTACAAGCCTTTCCAGCATGTAAAGTTTCCCTTTTTGGATGACTAAATTTCCTATTATCAGCCTAATTGTATCTCAGTTTTATTTCCTCTTCCTGGGCTCTTTTCCTTTCTTATTATTTGTGATAGTAAGTTTAGTCAAAAATTTTTTACACTTCTAGTATTAGTCATCTGCTGAACTCCTATGTATAAATCCCCCAGATTATTTGTCAGGAGAGTGTTGTTCACATTTCCTCTTCTCACTTCAATGCAGAATTTAAATTTCATTAAAAGTTTTCCAGTTCCTTCAGTCACTTTATTCTCCTCTGTTTTGTCTATTAAAAATATCCCTTGTGATGATATTCAGCATACTAATGTCTGAGCAGCTAATTTCTTCTGTTGTTTCTGAAAAAATAAATTCCTGACTAATACACGTCTTTTGCTCTCAGAAAGAAAGATAGATTTAAACATGATCGTTTTGTTACCCCTTGATTTCCAGAAGGTGTTCCACTTTCCTGATTCCCATAATCACTGCTTTCAATTTCAACTGAAGTTTTCCATTATTTTAAGAATAATAATATGTAACTGCTGGTATAGAAATCAATCTGCTGAAAGTTTCCACACTTAATGAACTGTATTATAAAAAAAAAAAAAAAAAAAAAAGCTTGCTGCAAAATTTATGGTCTGCGATTTCAAACACTGCAGAAGTTAGGTCCAGATTGTCTCAGAAAGTGTGTTTGGGGCAGGGGGAGGTTGGGATGTATTTATATACGTAGTAACTATACTGCTGTAACTATCCTAGTGAAAAGTTGCCTACAATAATAGAAGAGGTTTCAGAGGTTTCCAAGTTAAGAACTGAGCAGTTAGGAGATAAAAGGATAGAATTTGTCTGTACAATACAAAGTTGCATTAATATGAAAGTATATGAAAGATCGTTGGAGCTGAGTAGTGTTAATAAATGATTGAACTGGTTTTACCTGGAGAATGAAAGATACTGTAGCATCTTCTAAACTGAAAGAACTAGTGTTTTAGATGTAGAAATCAGTGTAGAAAAGATCTTATGAACAGTGAAATTAGGGGAAAGCATTTTATACCAGGCTTTGTTATATTATTAACTATTATTAAATATTGTAAACTATTAACTGTTATTAAACATTGTAAAAGAATAATTAGAATAGATTAGGAATTCTGCTGGCTTGGATTTCAGTGCTCTGTACTGCAGCAGTTTCAACACAGTACCCCCTTTTTTTTTTTTTTTTTTTTTTAATCAGGTTGCTTTAGTGGTAGGAGATGTACAGTCACAGTGCATTTTCAAGAGCTATTCTAAGAGAGTTGAATTGTATCTCTAGATTTTACTATTTGCAATGTTAAAGTCAAAAGGGCTAATGTTAAAGATAATCGGCTGAAAGTGTTCTTAAAATAACTGTATGGACTCCAGTGCAGTAAGACCATCAGGAATTTGTCCTAAGAATATCAAATTCCATCTTCCCTTTAAGAAATCTCTTCATCCAATTATTTCCATGAGAATCTGGGAGAAAAAAAAACGTGTTTTGTGCCAGGAGTTAAATAATCCTGTATAGTAAATTGCTTGATGAAATGCACAGTAGGTCACTCTGGCTTTCAAAATCTATTCAGTTCTATTGTTCAGTTCAATTGTTCAGTTCCACCGAGTACAGCATTCAAGTATATCTATAGAAACAAGCTGTTTAGTCTCTGCACGTATGAATTCTATCATTGGATCTCACTGAAGAATTGTTTTGATGAGTTTTTATGTTTTGGCAAAGCTGCCTTAAAGCTTTTGTTGTTAGACTTTATCATTTACCTTGGTAGTAAGGGTGCTACGCGAGGGAATCTTCAGAGAAAGTGAAGAACTTTTTGTGATTCCATGATATTGGAATTGTCATGATATATTCTTGCAAAATTATCACTCAGTATTCCATCCTTTATAGTGTAGAAGATGTATTTTAGGAGGGATATTTTGTTATTCTTCAATATCATGTTGACTATCTTAGAGCTAAAATTGTGTGGAAGAGCTACTTTACTTGTGGAAGAAACTCACTGTAACATCCATAGGCAATATTCATATTTGACAGAAGGTAGCAGATTATAGGCAATAGTAGACAATGCTGCTGCTGTTCTCAAGAGAAAAAAGTTCGACATCTCAGCCTCAGTAGCAAATGCCTTAAAGCATTGCAATAGATTTTATTCAGAGAAGTGAAATTGCAAGTAAAGACTCGGTTCTTTCACTACCCAAGAGACTGCACAAGTCCTTAGAGAAAGCAGCATATATTTCTGCTGGTGGATTTGTTCTTTGTGTGTAGTGATGAGGATCACCAAAGAATTGGATCTTTTCTCATCTTGTGGTACTAATATCACAGCTAAGCAAAGAGATGGGTTTGTTTCTCTCATGTAGTTCTAGACCTCTCCGTCTAATATACTTTTTTACTATATAAGGAATCCAAAGTTGGCACTAGTTCTGTATGAAATGAAGCAAACTTTACCCTGACTCATGTTTGATATAGATACATAATCTAAAAAACAGTACACATAATCAGAAGCACTGTATAGGGTAATTTTTTATGAGACAGAAGTCTCTATTTATCATAACATTAGTTAAAGCTGATTATATTGTCAGTTGCATTTATTGTAGAATTCTTATTTACACATTAAGAACTTTAGCTCATTTCTACTGTATGATTCTGTGATTTGCTAAGAAGAAAATTTGCACTTTTTTCCAATTTTTTAATTTTTATAGAATTTTGAAAAAGTGATGAACAGTGTAGTTTATTATGTTCTGTAGAGCAGTTTAAAGTAATTGAGGGAAAAGTTAAAAGAATAGTAACAATAAATAAGTAAAATTGTAACAATGTTTCTGTAATAGCAGAATTGTATCACTTTCTGTACTTTTCCATCAAATCTTCAGTTGTACTATTTTTATTGAACAGCAAGGAATTCAGTCTGACATGAAATGGGGCTGAAATTGGAAGCACAGCAGTGTGCAAGTGAAAAAAAGGACTGGAAAAGAAAATATCCATCTGACTCTTTTTTAGAATCAAGTACAGTGGCTTGTTTCCAACTGTTATTTTAACATGCTAATCCTCTTAACCTCTTCCCCTGTAAAAATACTGTCTTTTGACACTGACTTAACAGACGTCATCATCCAGCTGTAACGTAGCATCTGGTGGGCTGCATAAATCTTCACAGAGCCTAAATGCATTCCTCATAGCATAGAAAAGCATTTCATAAGTGTTTTATTTGCTTGGTTAACTGTTTCTAAAAATGATGATTATTTTAGTTTTATCACAATGTATGCAAGTGAGCAGTATCATAAAATTAAGATCAGTTTGTATGGCTTAAATGTTTTACACACATTTACTATATGAAAATTATGTTTATTTACTATATTAAAATTACGTTTATCAAGCATAGGATAAGAAATTTGATTATTACTAACATTTAATATTTATTAGTGGTGTTATTGAGAAATGTATGCGGTTTTGTTGTTCAGGTGCAACCATTGCATTAACATTTCTATTAAGCAAATGAGGCAGGCAAATCTGTGAGGTTTATGTAAATCCACTATAACCAGGGTTAACTCAAAAATTAGAAACCTGCAGAGGTGCAGAAACAAGTTACAAATCCAAGTTTTGTTTTTTTACTGATTTCATTTAACTTTTCAGCTTCTTTACTGGGTATAAAAATGCGAAGCATCTTTCCCCAAATTCTTTGCAAGTTGTAAATACAAATTAAACTGAGTATTATAAAGGAAATCTCTTGAGTAGTTCAAGTGATGAAAAAAAAGGTCTTTAAGGAAGGTTACGTTGCATACTACTTTTTTGATTATCTAATATACTCTCAGATAATTCTTTGCCAAAAAAATAATGATAGCATTAAGCCCAACTATTATAAATTAAATGTATTATCTAGGTCATGCACAAGTCATTGAAGTGTTTTCATAGCTATCTCAACCAAACAGTTTCTTTTCATGTTCATATACATGGTGGAATTGTACTGACAGAACCATGTGCTGATATTGGTTTATAAACAAGAAGGATATTGAATCATCGCCAGCCTTCTCAGTCTCGTGCCTTAGGCTTTAGATAATGATAAATAGTATGATGAATTCCACTGAAGAGAGTGAGGGAATTTGGAGGGGACAGGATACAAGCACAGAGAATCATGGATACAATGAGAAACGGAGAAGACAAAGAGTAGATTTTCTTTTCTATGTTTAATCCAACAGCAGTCATTGTGACACTTGTTCCTCATGCAGATAAAATCTGTTGGGATCCCTGTCATTCTGCAGTGTTTGGGATCTTGCTGGCAGCAGAGTCGATGTGAATATGCTGAGAATGCAGGCAAAGTTCAAATTAGCATTCTTGTGCTCCGGTATTATTACCCGTGGAAGTGTCTTACTGGCGTGTGCAGATATACCAGTTTGTGGGTTTCAGGTTTAGCTGGCTACATTAATCAGGGTTTCGTCCAGCTTTGGCTGTATGTAGATTTGATTTGGGAGAAGAGGAAAAGGGACATGTAATCATGTCACGTAATAAGGGAATGTGTACCTAGTTGGCCACTGATAAGAGGGAGGAGGAGATAGAATAAGGCCCCTTATAATTTTAGACATGTTTTGTTTTAGGCAAAACAAATTTATAAAAGCCTGGGAGAGCTTTCTGTGTATGTCATTATGCATATGACACACATGGCAATATTTAACATCGAAAAGACCTAACATCAGAATGGAGAATCACCAGACTCAGGTTGAGTTTGTTATTGTACAATTGGCAGAAGCCTGGCTAGTCACTTAATGAGGAGGAACAGACACACATGGTGGAGCGGCACTGGCCTGATATCCACATAGCACCATCAGTCCATTGAGGTTTGTGGGCCCAAACATAGTGATGGGCACTTACTTTAGCCTTATGTCAGATGTTCTCCACTCTGGGATCATGACACAGTTGACAGTTATGTATAGGCCCACATCATTAGTACTCAGTGATGACTTATTGTTCAGGAAATGTTTACGGTCAGGCTGTTACTTTTAAGATGCATGTGGCCAGAGTCATTGTTGTGGGAATAATCTATCAAAAGTCCTAGAATGACAGCAAACCCACTTCTGGGGTCCATTCTCTCCAGACGCAGGATATCAGGAGTGGGGAGTAAGAAAAATGCGAGGAAAGATAGCATGATGGTGTGAATTTGGGTGGCTTAAATCTGATGTTCATTTAAAAACTTTCCAGGGTATTGAAAGAAATAAAGTGCTGCAACCTTTATTTCTTACTGTACTAATAGAAAAAAATAGATAAGTGATTTTTTTAGGGTGGAATTTCTAGTCTAGATCCTTCTAAACTCTATTTTCTCCCCTGCACAATAAAAGTAGGGAAGTAGAGAATAAACTGAAATAGCTGACTTGTGAATATAAATTACAGGCATATGTGTTATCCCCAGCAGAGATGTACTGAATAACCTTGCAGACGGTATCTCAGCTCCAAGCTGAGAGAGGCAGTTTTTTTTCCTAATGTATACACCCCTTAGGCGTCTCACTGAAAGATGTGACTAACATTTCTGTTGCATATTTGACTGGTCTGTCCCTGTATTTTTTTGTCCAGTTATCTGAGATTTGACTTTGTAGTCTCTCACTTCTGTTGCAGAGGGAATATTGGTATTTGTTTGGTTAGGCCTTCCCAAGATTCCTGCTTTCAGTATAAAGCTCAAAAATGCTATAATCCATTATCTATGCTAATTCTATAGTCTGTTAAATATAAATTTTATGCAAATTTGCTCATTCCTTAAATAATTTTCATAAACTCTTATGTATGGAGCACCACAGTACTTTGTAGCTTTATTATATGCTGTGCAGAGCCAGAGTTGAACTTTTGCAATAGAAATAATATTTCTAACAGAAGCTATTTTGGTCATCTTAAATCAAATTTATTATGTCTTCCCAGTCTCATATTTACATTTTAGTTGAAAAGATAGATCTGTATAACCCTCCCAAAACTGCTGAAAGGTATATAAAATGTTTCAGATCATTACATACTATTAAGAGGTAAAACTTTGCCGTATTTAATAACTGAAAGAGAAAGATAGGGAGTTTCTGAGCATTTGAAAAAGAAGAGTCCTAGGTCTCTTAATTAAATCAGTCCGCAGTGGGTGTATCCTCTGCCTGAGAGCTGCCTGGGAAGGCTTCCACAGGTTAGAGATTGAACTAACTGAATTTACATGGAGGGAAAAAAAAAGAAATGAAGCGGCAGAGAACTCCGCAGTACCAATTGGCAGTGAGCTATCTGTTAAGCAACCACAGCTACGTCAAAGATAGCTAAAAATAGATCAGTTGGTTTGGGAGCATAATGCCTTAACTCCAATGAAAAGGCACTTTGAAAACAACCAAAACCATGTTTAAAAAGATTTTGTGTTTATTCATATGACAGTGAACTATATAAGAAAAATTGCTCTCATAGACACTGTTGCAAAGTACTGGATAGTTTTATGCAGTATTTCTTTAATTCTGTTAGTCTCTACTTATTCCCCTCCTCCTCTCTGAAGCAGAAACTACTGTTTGACTGCTTGCAATCCTGTTGTCTCCCTGCCCCCTACACAGCCTTACAGTGCTATCATATCCTGTCTCCTTTTTACTTCTCCTGAGTTTTTCCCTAATTTATTGTCCCCGCAAGCCACCTTTTTCAGTCCTATTTCCATCCCATTCCCTTCACTTACTTGCCCTCACTGCACTCTCATCCTGTTGCCTAAACTTCTTCTCTGAGATTCTCCATTTCCATATACTGCTTGGGCTTCCTTTCTACTTGTCACATTCCCTTCTCCCATCTCAACTACAAGCCTCATCTGTCTCTGTAACCACGAGATTGGCCCTCCTGCATTTCCATGTCTTTCCTAACTTAGGCATTTACCTCCAAATGCTTCCATTTCTGTGGAACCTGTCTTCCACCTCTATCTTGAGTGCATCTGTCTTACTTGTACCGTCACCTTGTGGGGGGGGGGAGATTAGGGCAACTTGCTTGCTGTCATTTTAATATTTCATCCAAATTTGCTCAAATATTTTTCACCTGCTTTTAATATAGTCATGAGCCTCAGGTTTGAGAAATTAGTGTGCAGATGTAGTCCTGATGACTCTGAGTGAAATCTCCTGCTCATTTTTTTTTTCCTTCTACCCACGAAGTAGTGTCATCATCACTGTTGTGAGAGAGCCAGGAGCAGCAGTCTTGATTTGTGATTTGTTTTTGTGGAAATACTATGGCCCCTTGCAGCAGGCAAAAGCTGGCTGTTGGTGAGACTCCCAAGAACTGTGGCAGCATTTTCCCACTTTATGTTTTTTAGTTTCATCTCAAACAGGGAAAATTCATAAGCTTAATGCCAGCAGTAATGAGATTATGGAGTGTCTTAAACTTTAAAAACATCAAATATTGTGAGACCTGAAATAAAAACATATTTATTTGTAGGCCTGTAAGTCTGTCACTCTGAAAGCATCTGAATCCATTAATGTTAAAATATTTCAGATCTATTACTCTAATAAGTATAATAAGTTTCCTGTTTTTAATACACTCGTTATATTCTCCCTGTTGCACAGTGTCCCAAAACCCCAGTATCCTCTAATCCTGTCAAGTGAGTAAAGGAAAACTGGACTGTGATGCAGTGTAAGGAGCTAGCTTCAGTCAGATACCTAGTTGATGATTTTTTTTCATAACCATCGTTAAAAGTGTCTGAAATTGCCCATGAAACAAAGTTTAACAATCTTAATTCAGCCCAGCTAGAGTATCAGTAAAACGTAAAGATGCCGAGACACTTTAATTCTTTAATAATTTGCATGTAGGTGAATATTGGCACCTGAGAGTTAACTCCTGAGCTGAACACAAGTGAGAATATAGCTTGATGTTTCTCTTCCACCCTACTCTCTATCTTGGAAGAAGTATTAGAAAAGCTGACAAACAGCACTTCAGTGAACTGTTCATGGAAACTAACAGTTGTTATATAGATAGACACACAGTATCTGCAAATCATTGCAGCCCAGCTAATTTAATTCATGTGTGTGTGTGTGTGTGTGTGTGTGTGTGTAATTAAGAATGTGCTGCCAGTGTCATGGTGTTTGCAGTTCCTATACACTGCACATTTTAAGTCATGTGTTGGTTAAGGACATGTCAAGAGTGGATTCTCCAGTGGCTGATTTAAACAGCAGATGTCACTGTTAAGGTTGTTTACTTAGCAGCAGCCATTTTGATTAAATCTATCCAGTTAGGCTGCAAATGTGAAAGCAGATAGTGTTTCCTGGTTCATAAAAATCTGCCTGCACTAATAAATGTAAACACATATATTTTGGAAAAAAATTTAGAAGCTTGTATTGAGGGTTATACTGCTGTTTGGACTTTCTGCCCTTTCAGATTTTGCTGCTGCTAAGTCTATACATTTTTAATAATCACATTGCCTGCTAGCAGTGACTTTTTGTGAAGGTCATTTTTCTTGTGAAGTTAGAGAATGAACTTGAATTTCACTGAAGGACTCCCTGAGCTGCAGGATGATTGTTTATGGAACTCTTTTGCATCTTGTACTACCTTTGAAGCCTCTTTAGAATTTAAACTAATGATGTCTTCAAAGTGTCACTGTGCTCAAGGGCAAAAAAAGAAATCTCAAAATACAATTTATATTTAAAACTAGTTTTGAATAGCTTTGAAGCATGGTATTAGCTGAAAATAAAAGGTATAGATATACACTCCCAGCATATGCACACACACAGATTTCAGTATATCACCTAGTTTTTCATTCTCAGCAAAGTGTCCCTACACCATTGCAATGCATTTTTCTCATCAGGTGTATGGACAGTCTTCAGAATTTTGAATATGTTATTGATAATATCTCAGCAGGTATCTTTTGGCAATCTCCCTCTATGGAGGTTTTAGTTTTGAGTACATCCTGCGTTGTTTCTAGCCTATTTCTTCTCATTTTCCTTTTGTGGAAATACAGACCCTAGTTTGTATTTATATGCTTTTTTGTTTCTAAATAGAAGATGACAGATAGTAAAACCCACGTCCTATGCTTGAAATAAGAGAAACTGGTCTCATCCATTGAATTTAAGTTGTTTGGTTTTGTAAAAGTCAGAGTTCCTGCTTCCCACAACTGAGCACATGCTGAGTTTGCTTATAGGTAGGAGATCCGAAGTCTTGCTTGATAGTAAATAGTAGCTGATGTCTGCTGATATATTCCTCTAAAACATGTTAAATATTAGTGGCAATGTATGAGAATATAGTCAGTGGAATAGCTGCACTGGTTTTTTGTTTGTTTTATTTATTTCTTGCTGTAAAGAGTTCTCCTAGCCCTATAGCTAAGTATAGTGGTTGACAGGACTGCTGGGTTCTTACAATGATGCCATTGGCTGACTGTTGTTCTTCTTCTCTGTGACTTTGTATTTCTATTTGTAAGATAGGTATTTACAAAAGTACACAGATCTGATTTATAAAGTAATCTTCCCCACAAAACTATTTGTCTGTTTTTCTTCCATTTTATTCTTTTACTGTAACAAACTGCCAAGAAAATCTAGCTTATTCAGAGTGTCCTCATATTTAAGATGTGCTTTTCCATGGTTCCTTTTGATAGTTGTACCATCAAAGCATGGTCATTTGCTGGATGTTTTACAATGGATTTCACAATTTTATGAGCATTGCTAACATCTTAGTTGTGCCAAATAATTTAGAACTTGATTCAGAACATGAATCAAGATGGTCCAATGAACAGCTACTGCTGAACTGAAAAGACAGAGGGATTGTAACCTTCCTGTGAAGTGTTAAGTCCTAACTAAAGTTAGAGATTTGGGGACTATAACAGAGTGCCTTCTTCCATTTGAGGAAATTTATGTTAGGAAGTAAGGACAGAAATTTATGCATGTCCCTGGAAGATAATTTCCCAAGGGATTCTCTGCGTGGAAAAAGGGCTAAAAAGATGAGCGTTTTCAGACTATGCTTCCCAGCCTTTTGATGCCCACTGCATAGGGACTGCTTGTGAACAGAAGCCACCAGCCTGTTTGGAATCGCTATTTTGCTGACATGATCAAAAGGGAAGGCTTCAGCCTCTGCCCATTGCCATTACCATTTTACTATTTTCCTGCCTGCCTGCTACATGGGCTTCCCTTTGCAATTTTTTTTTCTGTCCTCTGCTCAGACTGATCCACCCTTCTCATCCCTGGGAAAATTTCAACTGGAAAATGCAAATGAGATTGATGAGGAAAAGAAGACAGCAACATTTAGTATTTTCTTTGTATTAAGTCTTCTCTCTGCTTACTTCCCAAACTTTCTTCTGTTGCTGTTAGAGGGAGCTGTTGTTATTTATGTAGTGTTGGTTAATGTTTCATACATATTTAGGGCCCTGGTTTTTAAAATTTCCTGTAGGGGTCTACAGCAAATACAGCTAACAGTGCTTCTTCCCACTCCCTTTCCTTTCCTTATTTTACACAAGGAAGAGAAAATTCTTTAAAAGGTTTCAGTACTGAGAATTTATCATGGACGTCTTTGGAGTCTGAAACAAATAAAGGAGATATGAAACCTAAATCTGGGGTAAGAATATTTTTCTTGTCCTTTTTGTTGTTTTCACTCACTTTGCTATTTAATCTTTGATTACAGGCCACTAAAGAAGTAATAGAGCGAGAAGCCCCAGGGATGGCCCTGGCAATGTTGATGGGATCACTTAATGTTACTCCTCTGGGCATGCTTTCTAGGTAAGAATATTTCTTTCAAAATACTGAGTAAACTATTTCCTTGGAAATACTCAAGGTAATGGAATAACTAGGCAGGAATAACTGATGACTGCTACTTTTTTCAAGACTAGAAATCATAACTTCAGAGAAGTGGTCTAATTCCAGGAAGGGTAATTGCACTCTGATTAAATTCCCTTTGGAGTTTCCATTAGGCACTGTATTTTCCTATATTTGCTTTGCTAAACTGTTTGTAATAGTGATGCATGCTGTTAAACAGCTGTATTTTCACACAGAGCTGTGGCATTTCAGTGGTGAGTGAAGTATTCTTCTGTACATTGGTCATCAAGTCATCGAGTACTCAAAGGCTTCCTTTAGACAAAAAAAAAAAAAAAAGATAAATGCAAATGTATTGTTTTGATGTTTCATTTTATTCCAGTATCAGCAAAAGCTCCTTGATTAAGTTAAAAGGTATTTTATCCCATGCTTTCAGATTTTAACTTTAACTCCTGAACTTTGGTGTTTCCCACTAAATAATAGTAACTTTCGTTCACTGTTTGTGCTTCTTTTCTATCAGTGACACCTCTTGTTACCCTATATTTCTTTCAGCAATTTTTTTTCATTGTATTCCTTGCAGATCTTCAGGGTTATGCTTCATTTTACCTATGATAGACTTAGTATCAATACATTTCATTTTAATTTGTGCTTGCACATTGTTTCAAGGTAACTAAAAACCAATGACTCTTCCAGTTTTTTGATTTCTCATTGAATAATGGGGAAACAACAACAAAATAATTATAGAAGTAATGAATAAAGAAGGAACTTGCAAATATATTTGATAATTAGTATCGAGGTGCTTGCATTTTTAATGAACATTTAGGTGAGAGTTTTAGAGATTTGACAGCGTATTTTAAAACTTTTTGTACCACTTTGTGTGGGTGAAAGGGCAGCATTAACAAGTTAACATCTTTGGATTCTGTCCCAAGTAGCAAGTATTTTCATTTTTATATCTGATATAATATTTCATATCATAGTTTGCCTTTATCTGAAGGGAAGGGATAACAGCGAATGCAGTGGCAAGGAGAGCGAAGGTTAATTTAGCTAATCTGTTTCTGATTAAGAGGAGTATAGCTGATTAGATGATACTGCATAACCAAGTTTGATTTAGGGTGTGATGTGGTCAGGGTGGCTTAAGGGATGGTTGTAATGATAGTGGAACCAGAGTGAAGGATTGCACCCTGACTCTTCTGTACGTAGAGCAAGAAAATGTCTCTTAACTACAGCCACTTTTAGTAGTCATTGCAGAGAATGACAGGACATAGCTTTTCTCTGAGTCTATACTGAAAGATGTTTTACAAAGATACTACATGTGATCATATTAGGCCTTCAAAACAGTTTCCTACCAAAAACCCATATTTCAGGCCTAGAAGTAATCAGCATACAAAAAGCTCGTATTTGTATAACATTATTAAGGTCATAAAGTTAAGTGCACAAAAATTGCATAATTACAGCATTATGGTTTCTTGTGCAATCTGAGTTCTGTGTGACTGCACGTATGTGTTACAATTCACTTTTTTTTGGTAGAATTCCTCTGCAAGTGTTAAAGTTAGAGGAGGCAAAAATTTACTTTCTTTGTTTTGATTGTCATATGTGTACTCCTATATCATTTTTGCTGCTCTTTATTCAGGATTTTCTCTGGGACTTACACTACTTCTTACTGTAACCCATAAATTAGCTACAAATTGCTAATATATTTTCACAGAAAACCCTGTAAATCGAGGTCATTTTTTTATCCCCCTTTTTGAGGCATACATTGACAGAGGTCAAACACATACACTAATTTTAGGTACACAATTTGAGAAATGTAGATTTTGATTTTTCAGAATACTTAGCATTAAATGTCACTTGTTCCAAGCTTAGCTCTCATTGACTTCATTTTGACTTTTGAGTAATCAGCACTTCCACAAATCAGATCTCAGTGTGTCAAGCTGAACACGTGGAAGTGCGGAACAGGCAAGTACTTATTATTTGTGAAAAGGCTGATTATGCGACTTGTCCAGCAGTACATAGAAATTCTGTGGCTGAGACAGTATAGTTTTTGATTTTGCAGAGTAGCTTGCCAGCTGTGAAGCCAGGGTTTCTGTTACTGCTCACAGTCCAACCTGCCCAAATAAGACCAGTATCTTACATGCAATAATTACATTTGTCACAGGAACATCTGGGGACTAAATGAGGTGGGTATGCAATATAAAAATATATGATTTAGTTTTAAAAAGTTACTGCACTAACTGCACATGAGTGAGATAAATTTAATGACATCAGACAGTTTCAGTTTTAGAGATTCTTTCCGTTGCATAATATACCCTGCACCTTCTGTATCATTCTTATGGATAATTTTGCATATAATTTCTTGTCCTTTTAAAAGGAAACAAAAATGAAAGTTTCATTAGGCAGCATTAAGTTTCTATGAATCACCCACAATTTTGGAAACATTAGATCAAGCACACTGACTTTTATCACCTGAACTTACAGAAATTTTTATAGGTTGTCTTCCAGCATAGCTTATAGGTTGTGGGCCAGCATTAGGAAGTGGTACTCACTGATGAACAGGGAGCAGTGAGACTGTCATATTTTGGGATCTGTTCCAGGCTCCAGCAGGGAGTATCTTGGAGGGTCATAGAAGTTTCTCTGTGTTTGCTGGGAGTGTTTCCTTTTCTTCTCTGCGGCCCTCGAACTGTCCTTGTCCCAGGATTATCTCTTCCCTTCACCTGATTCTTTATCCAGCTCAGCTCCCCTTGCCATTGCGGTCTTCACTGAGGCTTTTAAACCCACTCTCTGATGCCTCACCCACATACTGAGTTTTTTCCCATCACAACTTCTTCCCAGAGAGGTTATTTTTTTTTCCAGTGCGATGATGTTCTCCTCTACCTCTGCATCAGACCTGTATCTCTTTCTTCCCACATCCACTGTATTACTGTCTTCCCCCTGATCCTGTTTTTCCTGCCACTCCCTTGCTTCTATTCCTGTTCTTTTTTCTCAGGCTTCTCTCTTTTTTCTTGAAATCCATGCTCTTCATCACAAGGCTGAGAATAACAAGAGATGCACAGCATCTCTCTCAAGTGTTCCTCATTCTGAGGAATATTGTTCATTTATCTCCCAAGTTACCCAGAAAGCATGGACATTCAGTGTTTTTTTATGTTGTGAGCACAAACAAATTTTTGCAAGCCATGCAGTTCTTACTTGCTTTTACTTGCTTTTGCATATTCTTGAGAAATGTTTGGCAGCTCCATTTGTGTTTTGAGCCACTAGATGTGATTGTTAGCCACCTAAACTTCTCACTTGCTGGACAATGGCTGCTGTCTTAGTCCTTTTTTGTTATTGGTGACTGTGCTGGTCATTTAGCTTATATTGTTCAAAATTACTTAAAGCAGAATAAAGAAGTCAAGAAGGAGATTATTAAAGGAGTTTCGTGTCAAACACTACTGTAAATAATTCCTGTTTCCCTTATTTTGAATGTGTGGTAAGTTGCATCCTGCATATGCAGCTTGCTGGATTGGGTTGTTTGTGCTGCCTGAGTTTCACCACTGTAGCAAGTGGAAAAGTACATTTCTTTAACTTAGGCTCTCCATCTTTGTATTGCAGTAGAACATTCCTAAAATGCCTAGAATTCTGCCTTAACTTGAAGATACTTTCGCGACTTGGAGGTGCATGTAAAAAGTAAATACAGGGAAAGAGAGGCTAGGGGTCAGGCAATATTCAAGCTGACAGCTGAAAATAAGACTTCTCTCCTGTTCAGACTGGCTTGACTGTGATATCAGACGTTCATTTTTGTGGCACAAAAAAAGCCCCCGTGCTATTTAATTGTGAACACTATGACAGTTGTCACAAGAAAACTTGTAACCCTGCTAGACAATGCCATACTACCAATAAATGACATCAATCAATTTGTATAAGAAACCCAGGAAAGTTAGCCATCCCACAAACCATATTCTTTGACTCAAATTTTTTGGTAATGGCCTATCAAGAAATTTATTTTTCTTCTTTCTGTCTTTGTTTATGGCTTGTGTTTTTATTTGCTAGGGAGATTATTTGCTAGGAAGATTATTACATAATTTCTCTCAGACTGTACTTTCCACATCTATGTCATTTGCTTTTGTGCTTTTCTTTTTTTTCTTATCCCCCATATCCCAGTCCTGGGTTTTTTTCACCTCTAGCTTGGTAAACAGTGGAGAGAAACAGGAGGCAACATTTCCAAACTCCAGACAAAATCTGGTAATTTTTTTTTCTAATATTTAGCTAAAAAGAAGAACAGGCTAGCTCTAGAAGGCCATAAAAAAGAATAAGAACAGCACTATTCAGCACCGAAGTTTTTAAGTTCAGCCTTGCATCAAGACCAAAGTAATGCCCTAAAGACAAAAAATTAAAAATAAAATTTTACTTCTTTGATAGCTAGTTTCTTCTTTTTTTGAGGGTGAAGAAAAGACTTTTAGGAAGAATTAGATTTGAATTGCATAAGTGTAATTTTCACTTGAGAATTACTTTCTTCTGAACCTTGAACCTGTATCTTTAAAAAAAAAAAAAAAGAAAAAGAAAAAAAGAAATATTTGAATTAATGCAACCAGCATGACTTAGTGTTTTTACCAAGCAAGCCAAACAGTATTTGACATTATCGACCAGGTCCAGGTTGCAAAGGAAGCATATGTTTGAACGAACAGGAAATAGATCAAAGAATGTATTTGATGTAAGTAAACAACAGAATTAAGAGACTACAGATCTAAATAAGATGAAAATCTTGCCCGTCTTTATACTGTCAGTTGAATGTCAGAATGTGAGCCTTGTCTGATTCTTCTAAAGCTTCTCCTGAGCCATTTTATCAGAATATGATCAGCAAACATTCTTAGATATTGTAGATTGATCTGACAAGTGCTGATAAATAGTAGAATTTCTTTTAAATCCTTTCTTCATGTTTTTACAGTAGAGAAAGTTGCCTGCAAGAGTTTCACTCTGTTTTTCTTTCCTTTCAGACCTGTATGTGGAATTAGAGGGAAAACTCTCATAATTAATCTGCCAGGTAGCAAGAAAGGATCACAGGTAAGAAGAGTTCATACTGATCTACTACTGAGGACCTATCATAAGTACCTCTCATTGTTTTGAATGGTAGAAATTACCTACTACAACAAATTTTACAAAAATTAATTGAAATGCCTATTCATGTAACTGAAAGCATTGTCACTCTCAGTCAGGGAAAATGCAATTGCAGTCTGATTGAAGGTGCTATGCACAGGACAGCATTACATATAGTGCAAGAGAGTGCTAACTGAAGCAGACAGTGCTAATGAAAAGGATCTAATGGTCTCTTAAACTTCCTCCTCCTTTTCTAGTCAGTCTGTACCTGATCTCTGTTTGTCTAAAGCTTCAAGAATGCATTCTTTTCCACACAGAAGTAAGAGAAAGGCCTTGTGTGTGATAAAACCTGCTGGAGTATGAAGAATACTCCCAATTTTGGTCAGAAAGATGGAAAAGCAGAACATCGTTTTAAAAAGAATGTATAAGGATTTTCTTAATCTTTCGTACATACATATCAGACTTTACACTTTATGCACTTTGTTTTCTTCTTGCATTTTGCTCAGTTTGGACAAGGAAATTAGACTTTCTATTTTTTTGCATGCTTACTTTCTGGCAGTTTTATATTAATCACATATGACATTCTAAGATTTCATTATTGATACAAATAAGGATTCCTCCTTTACTTTACAAATTTATTACTATTTACTATTATTATTACTATTTATTACTATTTTTAAAAGAATGTAGAAGTGTGAAAATAAATCTAGAAAGTTAGGAAAACATGCCGGTGAGAATTCAGAGTGGATAATATCAGCTCAATTTTATATTTCTCCATTTGTCTCTGAAGGATAGCCTTCTCGAACATGCACGTACTTGGTATAGACGCAGATTTTCAGTTGACATGGGAAAGTCTGTAACCTTTCCAATGTGTGCAAATGTCTTGTCACCTCCTTTTCTCTCTTATTCTTGGTGCATGGGATTTTAAGGTAAAGTACATCTGCCATTGTTTAAATTCAGCTAATCATCTGATAGAATAGATCATTTTGCCATATGACTACTTCTCAGTTGCATGGTGGCTTCGCTTTTGACTTCTGTTTGTCTAATCCTAGTTTAGACGGGGGTGACAGAGACTGCTAATGCCAAATATACCACCCTCACATGGCTTCCTTTAGTGGTGGCCCCGCAACGTAACTGTCTGCATCCCACCAGTGTCTCACATAGTTTCACCTGGGATCCATGATCTGTCCTCATAAGCACTGTCACCTCCTTCTCACTTAAATGCCATCTCCCCTCCTTTTGGGAAGTAGTTATCTCCCTTTAACCAGTCATGGCTATAAATCTTTCAGACACTTGGTCCTCAACACTGTAGTCAGCATCTGTGCAATACAGTTGCACTTCTGCTATTTGTCACTTTCTGCTAGGAATGTGACTACTGGATAGTCACTTTCCTAGGATCCCTGTCATGCAGCTATGCTATGGCAGGAAATAAGAGTATTTCCTAGCACTGAGAACCATAAAACATGTTCCGCTATGTTACAGAGGATCAAGGTACTGCAGTAAGTATGTTTTAGTATAAAGGAGAAAATAATGATGAGAAAAAAAGAATTGAAATTTGTCTTAGTTTTGAGAAGGATAAAGGCCTTAAATCAGTAAGTTCAAGTACAGAATGCTAACTCTAGCCACTGCCATCTCAGCTATTCAAGAAGGATCATTAATAACTCTTGATTTTCCTGATGCCTGTTTCCACATTGCCATATAGGCATCCAACAGGAAATATTTATACTTCATATTGAGCAAGAACTTCTGTCAATAAAAAGGATCTGCTGTTCATTCTTTCAGCAGTTCAGGGGATCTTCATCAAGGTGCTTGGTAGTCAATGGCTATGTCAGCCATTTGCAGGGAGAATAGTCAGAGTTAAGGGTGAATGTCCAGATATTGAGTTAGGTACTTTGATAAAAGAAATCAGGGAATGTGGGGAGATGACAGACATGCTGTCAAGGTGTAGCCAGGGTGCACAACTGGAGATCAGAACTACGGGGTGTGGTATGGACTGTACCTGCCATAGCAGCCATTCTCATGAGGTTTGGGTTTGCTCTGTAGCTGCACCTGGATACCTGATTGCAAAAAAGCAAATAAAACAACAGTTCCGTCCCTATCTGTAACCATTCTCCAACTTTTCAAAAGCCTTTCAAGATTAGCATCCAGAAGTCTCATCTCATTCCTAGCTTGTCCATAGAGTTCACTTGAATTGCGTCAGTCTCTGTAGCAGCAGTCTTTCTTCTCTAAGAGAGAGCTCAGATAATACAAAACCTGATTCAGTGCCTAAATTTCATCCCTCCTCTCCACAGTTTGGCCTAACACATTTAGGATACATGTCAGCATGCATGTTTGTGACACTTCTTGACAGATTACATCCTGAAGTTTAGAAGCTTCGCTTCAGACTTTCTTTTCCTGAAGTATGTGGCTCTCAGCCTCAAGGTAATAATCACCTGACTGATCAGGTTATCTTTGATTCACCTTTTCAATTCCTTCCCCTCACATTAGGATGGAGTATTCACTTATGTAGTCTGACAAGCTTGGAGTAACTGCCCTTCCAGAAACTTCATGACAATACTCTGGAATACAGATTAGTATGAAATACACAATGGGTTTTTCAGTCTTACTTTATTTGGCAAATAGCAAATGCAGTATGACTTCTGTATTCTAATTCAACAAGCAAGGTGTGGTAGTGTCTCATCATCTACAAGGAAACAGTAGCTCTCAGAAATTGTGCATGAGGTGATGCATGCATGATCCATGTTTGGGGTATTTTGAAAACAGTTTGCTTCCTCCTAGACTAGGAAAGGGACAGTCAGGATACTGCAATACTCACAGCTTGTATAGGAGTTTTGGATGGCTCTTTCACTATCACATGTTAATTGAAGGTGTTTGTTCTGGTGCATTCACTTCCATTAGGACAGTGGAAGAGATTTGGGCCTGGCTGTTTGACATCTCTTCAGCAATATTATTTTAGAAGCTCTTCCTGTGGAACTCCTGAGCATCTTCCAAGAGCAGTTACTGAATTTCAACCTAACTGAGAGAGAAAATTGCCTTTCACAGCAAAATGCTTCTAGGGCTGAGATTATTCTTCACAAGTAAACATTAGGAGGATTCTTTTTGTATTAATAAGACTAGCTCTTTCCAGTGGTCTTTCTGTCTGTGTGGTTGGCTCATAGATCCGGAAAATCAGCCTTCTCAACGCACATACTACGAAGCAGGATAGTGGGCTAGAGAACCTGATATGAAACTGATAAGGTAGATCCTCCATCACTCATGACAACACAGTGCCCTTCATAAAAGATGTCTTCACCTCTAGCATCTAACAAATGCATACCTGGAAGTCTGTCGATGTCTTCTGAAAATGTTACTCAATCACAAGGGGGACAGTACTAATGTAGTGTTTGGCAGAGCAGTCCTGAAGTCACTGTTTGCTTCAAAGACACGTCTAGAGAAACATAAAGAATATTTGTGCGCTGTCACCTGGAAGTAGAGGAAGAAATGTTTTTTAATGGTATTATTTTAGGGAGTAATCACAGTTTTTCAGATGCGTTGTCTACATGTTTCACTTTATGGAGCCCTTCCATGATTCTGTGATTCCTTAGAGTCTTTTCAGGAAATCTGATGAGATTCTGAAATTGAAATGAAATTAAAATATCATCAAAACATGCACCAAGCATGAAGGAGGGTGGGACATGGGTATACGTACTTGAAAGTCTGCCAGTTATGGGTGGGAAGGCAGAAGTATGTACATGCATGAACCCACCAATGGGCTCCACATCTCAGAAAATTGGTTTCCTGGTAAGTAGATTTTTTTCTGAAGTCTATACCTCTTTTGCCGAATTATGAAGGAGATAAAGCAATCTACAGTCCCTGACCATTTTTATTATGTTCAGTAGTACTCCTAACATGCTAGTTAGAGAAAAAGTTGTCACTTTCTGCCCTGAGGAATTCAGACAATGAAGGCAGATAAACTGTATAGAAGGATGAGGAAAAGAAATGGAAAATGTTAATAAATATTTTAATAATAATTTGACATATAAGTAAATAATAAAAAGGTAATTCTGCTGGAAAAAATATTGTATGATTTCATTTTATAAGCAAAATTCGTATAAGCAGTTGATTATTTGTTGCTGTCTTGCTGATAGTCTGTTCTGTCATAATTTATTTTAATATAGAAAATCTTAAGAGTGTGACATTTCAGCAAAGATTTTTAAGGCATATAGCAGAGAGAATTATTCCATAACAGGTGGGGTCTCAGGAACCAAATAGGTAGGATGTGTTGTTACCGGGAATTCCTCTCATTAGAATTCTCTCTCTTTCATGACTTGCTAATTTCCTTTCCATCTCATTAGTATGATCATATAAGAAGCTTATTTGAAGCTATGAAATTGCATCAGTATATGTATGTATGATGAAGTACTAAATATTAATAGAAAATAGTAGTAGTGTAAATGCTTCATATCAGAGATGGACACAAATACAATATATAGCTTCCCTTAAAATGGAAAGAGTTGAAGAACAGAGCAGTTTGAATTGAATATGTAAAATTTATTCCTTCTTACTGTATTATTCCTTCTTTTTATGAGTGACAAATGCAAATTCACTTCTAAAAAGGAGAGGTGTGTTCTGTTAGCACAAAAATGGTATAGGAGAAGGAAGAAGTACTTCAGCTGAAGTATGATTAATATCTGTTTGCTCATGCTTAACTTCGTTCAGATCACACCACTATAAAAACTTCCCTTTACCAAAGAGTTTAAACCTTACTGTGAATGAAATCATTAGGTACTGTCCAGCTCAGAATAATTGTTACTGGAAATGACATCGGTGGCAAAAGATCACAGACTAGAATTTTAAATTCTGGATTCAGTTTGTAACCTTGCAAATAAGAAAAATAAATAATTTTTCACTAGTCAACTCCCCCTGTTTCATGAAGAGAAAGTACTGGAGAGATCTCCCCTGTCCTATTACTGTCACCATTTCTACCTCTACTTCTAGTAACTAATTGAAAATTTGAGCTTGGCTAGCTCTCAATTTTACATAATGCTACTATAACACAATACCCAACACAAACCCTTGTTCTCAGAGCATCCAAACTTCTTAGTGTTACAAGTTCACCATATGTGTGCTGTAGCCCTAATACTCCATTTGCAGTCATGCAATTCTGTGATTCTGTGAGAGATGTTAAGTGTTCCCGCTTCAGAACAACTCTGCTCAATTGCATGCCAGACTCTGGAGCGTTCTTTGCAGCGCTGGTGTGGAAGTGAGCAAAAGGAAAGATATGGGTGATGACAAATGTGTTTTCTCCAGAGAACGTTTGCATGGCATGTACCACTGAATCAAGAGTTGTAAATACTTCTTTTTTTTTTTTTTTGTCTTACAAAAGCTATTTAGTGCTATGAAAGAGAGAAAAGTGTGATATTACCAGATGCTCACTGAAATCATTGGATCTGTGACAATTTGCATAATTGTACTAACAATTGCCTAAAATAGCATGAGTTTAGAATACTCATTGGGAACCTGTTCATCACCAGGAGAGCCAATGAGGCTTCATTTCAGTGGTAGGAGTGGGGAACATACTTCTTTAATGGGTTAATAAATAATATACTTTTTTGATAATGTATTTTTATATTATTATTATTAGTGGTCAGTTCAAAGATTGGTCTCCTTGTCCACCACTTCCTTGAGGTCTGCTTTCTTACCGACATGATGTTGGTGGTATACTTTAATTTTTTAAATCGTTTTTAAAACAATACTCTGGAGGCATAAGAACACTGAGCTTTGCAGTTACATTAAGAGTTATATTTCTTATATTTACATTTTTTATATAGATTCATTATATACAGCATTTTATGCTCATCTAGTTTACTCCGTTTCTTCAGAGGGCCAGCTTGAATGTTTAAAAAATTTATAAATCTTTTAAATAGTCTGAGTTTTCATTACTCTTAAAAAGAGCATTTTAAGGGTGGGTTCTTAATTGGAAGCTCTGGAGAAATGGAATATGTGTAAGTCATGTTTTAACTTACAAAGTGGCTAATGTAAATTCTAATAATTTCTGATGGATAGGTTATTTTGTTTACATGATCATTTTTATTTATTGAAAGTATATGTTAACAATATCTGTTTACTAAATGTTTTTCATTATTTATTTTCTGGACACTCCAAAATCTCGGATTCCATTTTAAAAAAAGGTTTTCTTTCCTTCTGGTTGAAAGAAAAACAAAAATGAAGTAAGTGCAGCAAAAGCAGTAATGTCAGCTGCTTCAACTTAGCAACTCATATGTTCCCTAAATGCACTGCCATGGCAATTCTATATTGTGGCCCCACCATCATTCTGCAGTCATATAACCTATATATGTTCTTCTCAAATAACATGAAGAAAATTACTGAGGTGCCTGGCAGGAGAATGAGAGACAATGGTCATAGATTGAAGCAGGGGAGCTTCCAAGTGGATAAAAACAAAAAAAAACTTCACTGTGAGGATAATTAAGCATTAGAACAGCTTGTCCGGAAAGGTTGTCAAGTCTTCATTCTTGGAGATTTTCAAGGCTTGACTTGACAAAGCCTGATTAACCTGTCTGAATTCAATATTGACCCCAACCTGAGCAGGAGGCTGCACTAGATGACATCCTGAGGTTCCTCTCAACCTGAACGATTCTTTGATTCTATGAAGTATTAGCAAACTTTAGCAGCATAGGTAGCCATGTGTATGACTATTATGGAACAAGAAGAAGGGTTATGTAGCATCTACATTTTTTTTCTCTAGCCATAGAGAAGAAACTTTCTAATTTTTTTAATATCATAGAGCCAAGGAGAGGTTTAAAAAATAGATTTAAGAGCAGTTTTTCTGAGTCACATGAAATTATAATGACATCAGTATAGTTTGTCATTCTTCCAGTTTATAGAATAAGTCCATGAATAAAAAAAAAAGTTATAATTATGGAAACTTTTATGAATTGTTCTCTAAATGTGAAAGAACGTAGTAAGAATGAGGTGAAGTTAATATCCCTGCAGGGATATAGTTAATGTTTTTTTTTATTCTGCATTTCTGCCAACTGCTATGAACTGGTTTCTGTATTATGTATTCAGGAGAACTTAACTCTTGTTTTCCTAAATTGTAATCCAATGTTAGGTTAAAGTAGCTCTAACTGTTGTACAACTTACTGTATTTGGATGAAGAATAAAAAAATACATCGCGTAGTCCCCGGTTCAGGTTCTGGGTTTTTTTCCCTCAATGAGTAATTGCACAGGGCATTTAGGGTTTTATTTATGGTCAGGTGGAAAAATGTATCTAAATCCCAAATATCCCTTAAAAGCAAATCTGACAAATCCCTATTTACTTCTGCAGGTAACTTTTCATAGTCATTTCTGTTCTTGTACACAGGAATGTTTTCAGTTTATACTGCCAGCCCTACCTCACGCCATTGATCTTTTGCGGGATGCCATTGTAAAAGTAAAGGAGGTACATGATGAACTTGAAGATCTACCTTCACCACCACCTCCTCTGTCTCCTCCTCCAACCACCAGCCCTCACAAGCAGACAGAAGACAAAGGAGTACAGTGTGAGGAAGAGGAGGAAGAGAAAAAGGACAGTGGAGTTGCGTCAACAGAGGACAGTTCCTCTTCACATATAACTGCAGCAGCCATTGCAGCTAAGGTGAGTCTGGCTTGTTTCCATAAGAGGCACTATAGTTTTGATCTCAGGTACTTTCTACCGGCATTTATTTGCATGTTAAAACTCTATGTTGATGTTGGTGTGCTAGAACTGATGTATTTTAGGTACATTTTCTAGAAATGCAGCTTCATAAAAATGTGTGAATCCTGTTTTCTTAGGTGATCACGAATTCTAGTGGAACATCGTGTTTATTATCTTGATGATAACATGTATTTTTATGATACAATGTGATGTGACAGATAATTTTTAGTGGCTTTTTAGTTCAAAGTGCCTACATGCCTGAACAAGCAAAGTCCAGTAAGTGGCATATTAAAGAATCACAGCAGAATTTTCTAAGCCACAGTATCCGTTTTGAAAAGACAATGTTGGTTACTAAAAATAATGATAAAAAATATGACAGAGGTAGCAGATTAAGTAAAAAGCTATCCAGACTACTGTATTCCAATCTACATGCCTGTGTAAGAGATGTGAAATTCTGCCACAAAACTAAGTGTCATTACATTGTCTTTAAGTATATTGCTTTAACCAGTAATTATAGATTGATATTACCGAAACCAAAATAATAAATTTTAGACTATAAAATGAAAAAATTAAGATAAAATATGCAAATAATTATTTCAGTTAAAATGTTAAATATGTTTTCCAAAGAAATACTATATTATTTGAAGCGTTATATAATTTTTACATCTGATTTATGCCTTCAGTTTGCAACTGGAAAGACACTGCATTTCTATGTGTTTGGGAAGGTTCTTTTTCCCAAAATAATTTATTCTATATTTACTCTACAAGCTGTACTTTTAATTCCTACTGTGGGAATTGAAAATCTAAATAACTCAAAATGATAATAAACAACTTCTAAATCAAAGCAGCAACGTTCTAACTCCAAAAATGTGAAATCAAGTCTAATGTATTTTGACATTTCCAAGACAGCTGCAGCTGGAGATCATCTCCTCATGTGTAGAAAAACACAATTATGTATATCTTTACAGGAATGAATTAAGCTAATTATCACTTGCAAGCCTCAGTTTTTGTTAATGCAAATTCTAAATTCATTTATTTCCTTTAATATGGGCAGAGACACATAATCTGTGTGATTTTTAAAGGCAGAAGATACCTGAGATTTAAACTGGCTGTGTTCATGAGTTTGGCATTTCAGTATCCCGTTTGTGTTCACCTCGTTCCCTTTCAGTCATTTGCTTGTATAGTTTTATGTTTTCCTGTCACTGTATTCATAGCTGTTATGTGTTGTGCGTTAGAAACATCCATCCTACACCAGTTCAGCTGTTATCATGGCAAAAGGTGAACAGCCCATTCCTGGTCTCATCAGTTATTGCCATCACGCAGCAGGCAGTGCAGGAGAACCGGTAAGACACACCTACAAGAGGCTTTTGCACTAACAATATATGAAGATATGCCTGCCTCCTATTCTAGTGTGTGAACAGGCGGTGTTATTTATTCTATTCTAACAAATAGACAGCAGTGCTATCTTTTAGAAAACATACTACAGAAAATATCCTGTTTAAAATACGAAGCTAAACAGGGTAAAATTCATGTTGGTTGTGTTGGTTTGCATCATTTGGCTGCTGAGATAATCATTGCTTTAAAGCCTGTGTCATCAGCTTTATCATCTAATATATTCATTTATTGAATATAATTAAAATAATTTTCTAAAATCATAACCTTAGAGCTATGAAATTTTTCCTTTCGTTTGTGTTGCTTTGCTTTATTTTCTGATAGCTTTTGTTTCAATATAATGCACCATTTCTACCAGCCATTCAGAACTTACTTTCATCACTTACAGTTTCTCCTTTATTCTTACATTCTGTTTTGAAGTGCTATTTCTCAAAAACAGAAGAGAAGACTTGGGGGGTCTGGATATAGTGGACTCCTATTACAAATTATTAAATTTCAGTGAAGAGTAGGCAACTATTTCAATGAATAGTAGGAAAGAAATGGTAACTCCAGTTTTAGTTTAATCCGTACGCTGATATTATAACCTGGAAGTTTTAACTCAGGCGCCAACAAAATATTATACTTTCTTTTCCATCTCTCAAAGGTTTAGTCTAGGTGTGAATCAAGACAGAATAATGGCTGTAGTGACATCAAGAATAAAACATAATTTATTGTATGTTAATTATAGGTTAGAGAAACCTAAGGAAAGCAGTTGGTCTAGAGAGACCTATGCTATCTGACCAGTTCATTCTATGTCAGTCAACAAACTGAAAGTAAATTCTTGGGACAATATGTCACTAGTTTTGTTGACTAGAGGCTGCACTTTTTTTTGCCCTTTAGGCTAATAATAATTTAAGCCATCAGTCCGATGGTGTGATGCCTCTGTATTTAGGATATGATGACCATGTTTATTGAAAAGTCATTTAGGAAATGGGAAAGGAGGCTTTAAAGTTCACACAGCTAACAATAAAGCTACATGTATAAGTATATGTACACACATTTATTCCAGTAGTTTCATTTTTGCTGTTGAGATTAATGAACTAGGCATATATATCAGTATCAGCACTGTTCTTCAGGATCATTAAAACAGTGGATTCAGCCACTCTCTGAAGCATGCTATTAAACTATCATCCTGGCTTCTGTGCTGTTTGGCTAATTAGTCTTGAACAATCATATTTTCCCTTCGTCTTCAGCTTGCTTAGCTGATTATTGTCCCAGCTGAAAATTTACCTAGATTTTAATTTTCCCACAGGCAAAAATAAATACTTCAGATGCAGTTCAATGGAAACTAAAATTGTCTCAGTCATTTTGTTGCAGAGAGAGTTTTTTGTTCTGAAAGAGGTAAAAAAAAAAAAAAAAAAAAAAAAAAAACTAGCTATTTGCCTACAGCGAACAAGACAATAGGTAATATCTGGTTACTCTGGCGTAAACGCAGTAACTACAGGGAGGCCTGGTTCTTGCATTCATCTGCAAAAGGGATATTCTGTTTGCACTGTGGGATCTTATATGGAGTATATGAAAGAGGTAATGGACCCTTACACAATCACATCAAGATGCATGCAACCTTTTGTCTGAGGAGCAAAAAAAAGGTATCTTATTTGAGGATTTAAAGCTATTCCTTCTTTTATTGTATCCTTTTTGTTTTATGTAATTATCAAAATTTAGTTTTTTTGCAGCAACGTCCTTAATTGTGGGTCCTAAAAGGAAGTATTAAAAGTCATAGGTGCTATCAGAGCTATGCTGTTATGAAACTTAAGATTGTCACTCTTTCTGTGTATTTAACATATTTAAGGTGGAATCTCAGGAGAAAATGAGAACAGAGATAAATGTTGCTTTTGACTACTGGCCATATACTGTTGGCCTAATCAGAATATCTTTGTCCCTGTTTGCCTCTATTTATGTCACCTCTCTGGGGTCCCATTTGCAGCAAACCAGAATACTCCAAGTAGAGGTTGGTTGGGCACTGTTTCTGGAAAGGAAGATGTCCCCAGCATAATCTTAGGTAGTAATGAGAAACTCTTCTGACTTCATAATTTATAGTGGAAATTGCAGTGCAGGCTACTTAGGTAAAGATCCTCTGAGGAGAAGATCTTTTTTTTTTAAATGCTGACAGAAAATGACTGGCACAAAAGTACTGTCAGTTTAGAAACACAGCAGTAGAGCAGAAAGCATTTGTTCTAAAGCAGTGAAATCCCCGCCTTCATTTACATTTTTAAGGATTTATTTATGCTTCTGGTCATACTATTATCCTTCATTCAGGCTCCTAATTTCTGTGTGTCTCCTTAGAGCTCAACATTCTTATTTTCTTAGAAAAGCAAAATATTTTCTAAAATAAAACATGAAATCTTTCTGCTGCTTTTTATAATAGACCTAGTGTAAAACCTGAGTATAAGTCTGTTGCTTTAAAAGGACATTAAGACAAAAATTCTGAAGGGCTTGGTTAAAACAGGGATCCTTGTTTATTATTTCCACAGATGGCTAAAAGTGAGTTGTAATTCCAAAATATTTGTCATCAGGCTTTGTACAATTTGGCAAGAAAGTAAGGTGTCTGGCTTTTAAAAGCTACTTTAAAAAATTCATATAGGTCCTTACTATACTAACACACTCTGTGTCAGCTTCAGTTTTGCACTTATGATCTATTATCTCCTTTGTCAGCTGCTTTCTACTAGTCCCTCCAGTAGAATGATCTTCTCTAAAAGGCCACAAAGAAGTTGGAACCAAAACTCTTCCTCAGAATGTACCAAATTGGCTAGAAATGTGATTTGTAAAGGAAGGGAAACATATTGTGACCTACTGGTGCAATAGGTGTGACGAACCTTTCTTTTTTTCCCCCCCCCCCCCCTCCTCCCCTTTCATTTCTCAAGAACTTCATGTGTTGCTGAAATATCCCAACAGAGGAGGACCAGGTACTCTGTAAGGATACCAAGTGTTATTCTGATTTTCTTATCTTGTAGAACGTCCTCTGGTGAAGGGGAGCATACAAACTGCCTGGGGCCAGTTAGTGTGGCATGACCAAGAGTGGTGTCCAGTGCCACCGGTAACCATCCTTCCAAACTGGGGTTGGCTGTTCTTTGGGGACTCCTGTTTGAGTCCTAGTGGAATGACTGTTGCTGCAAACACCTTTCATAAGTGGATCCTACTAGTTGTTTGTCCTTCACTTAGGATTTCTACTCCTGCGATCTCTGCAGGTTTATAAGCTCTATTATCCAGAACTTTCCCCTGTAAACAAAAGTAGAAAAATAGAAGAGTAAAATGCCTTTATTTTTTCAGACTCGCTTCTTGTATGTGCTTTACCTGATTTGCTCTCAGATTTTCCTCAAAATTATCCATATTCGTAAGGTCAGAAATGCAAGAATCAAAAACAAAGGATCATGAAAAAAGTATTAGCAGTTCGAGAGCCAAACATTACAAGTCCTTACTCATACACATTATCCCTTTAGATTTACTCAGTTCGTATTTATATGAATAAGGGTGATTCTTTACAAGAATTATATATTTTAATAGCTAATACCTCTTAATAGATTGGAGTATTACTTTGTATTTCATGTAGTCCCACATTCAATATGTTATGGCTTTCTCACTGCTAAAGAAACCTGTGTTTAACTTTCAGGTGCAAAGATTGCTAATGCCCATTTGGCTGATGTATTTACTGTTTTTAACTTTTATAACAGTTGATAGTACACTGGGAGCAAAATCTATTTCCACACAACTCTAGGTTATAAGCATGAGAAAGTCTTAGCATGCATGGAGGGATGTGTTGAGATAGAATGTGATCCACCAGGTATAACCTAGTCTCAAGGAATAACTCAAGGTTATTACTTTTGTTTCCTAATACAAAGTCTTTCCCTGGCAAACAGATGGGAGCATGAGTATTTTGTTGCTGGACAAGTAAAATTAATTAATTTTGCATTAATGTAATACCAGGCCTGTGAATAAAGGAAGACAATTTGTCTCCCATTAAGGGTTGCCAAGATCTGATCATTTCCTGTAGTACATGTCAAAGATGCTGGAACTTCCTCTTGCAGTTGAAACAACTTTGACATAACGTTTAATGTGCAAAATCAGCAGAGCATTAAGAACATTCCATTTCATTCCTGGGAATATATATCCTTTTCAGTTTGTTCCCCTTTCAGTACCATTCCTGCTTTGTCTCCACATTTCTGTAATTTGGGATGACCTCTGTGGCAAGAATTCTTGGAAGGAGGTATTTTCCAGTGCTTTCTATTTGTCCTAATGCCTTACTAGGCAAGAATGCTCAAAAATGCCTAAATGCAGGCCATCTTGATTAAAAAAAAAATGCAGGGCATCCTTGCTGGAAACAACCAAAGATGGTAGTTCAGTTTCTCGCTGGAACTTCATTTCTTTCTTCTTATTGCCCGTTACTGCTGTGTCCCCCAAATATATTTTAGGTGGTTTTTTTAGAACTTGAATATCATGCTGAGCTAAGAATTCTTACTGAGGAGAGAGATCTTAATGTATGTGTATATATTCCTTTGAAGGTCTGAATTTGGACTTGTTTTTCCTACTTTTTCTTTCTTATCTGTTGTGATAGAATAGTAAATTGCAGGAAGAGCAATCTGATACAGCAGCAGTGCTCCTTCTGAAAAAGGAAGAGATTAAAATCATTAAAATAAAGTCAGACTAAACCTGTGCCAAGCATAAGGTATAGCAGACTACCTGATGCATTTTGTATTGTATAACTAATGTCAGAGATCAGTTCTCCCATTTGAGGTATTTATCATTTTACAAAAAATATTAGTACTTTAAACTGTCAATTCATTAGACAGGCAGTTTGGTATCTGCATGACTGGGCCCAAATACTGCACTAATACACAGCAGCCGACTTTCTAAGACTCAGTGTATTAAAGCCAAGAAAATCTTAAATGCATTCTTCTACCACTTTTCTTTGGGACTGGAGATAAAACCGAACAAGAGAGACAGAAGATGAAAAATGATGATACATTTACTTTTAAAACTCAAAGTAATAAATTGTTGTAAATTGGTATAGCACAGTTTATTTTGGTGCCTTAATAATATCAGGTAAGGATCAATCACTTAAATTTCTATTATAGAAATAGCTGGCCTTCAAATATATTATGGAAAACAAAAGATTGATTTTTTTTTCTTAATACATTTTAAACACAAGTGATGGCTTTGGATGATGCTTTCTAGGGTTTTTTGCCTAGACTCCCTTCAGAGAGGCCTGCAGCTTTTGCTGACGCCAACTTTACCTAAAGGAATTTTTGTAGCAGAAATTAATTCTTTAATATAAGGAATGAAGAGTACTTACTGCATCATGTTTTTTCTGAGATTGTCAGAGGGCTTCAGTCAGTATCAATAATTGATTTTCTATTTGGAACATTGTCCCTTAAATGAAAATGAGAGGTCTGCCTCCCTTCAGGCCACAGCAGAACAGTCACTGTTGGTCATAGTTTATTTGGAAACAGAGACTTAAAAGGAAAAACATTCATTTCTTATTGTTTATTTCCAAACTTTCAGGCTTTCCCATCTTCTGAACTTCTCCTGTTATATAATGTAGTATAACTGATCCATAGGTTTTCCAGGACAAGTAGTATGTGCTATGCGTCTTTCATTAGAATATGATTTTATGTATATGCTAGGGCTTTGTTATACAAATTAAGAGAATATGGCATTACTGCTGCCAGCACAGAGTATGAGGAAGAGTGCAGACTGAAGAGTGGGATATTCTAAACAGCTTTAGATGTAAGATTTGAATAAGTTTTAAATACAGTATAATTTTGACTATTGATTCTATCTCTCTTCTTTTTAAGATTCCAGATTCCATTATCTCTCGTGGTGTTCAGGTGCTCCCACGTGATACAGCTTCCCTCAGCACTACCCCTTCAGAATCTCCTCGTGCCCAGGCCACCTCTCGTCTCTCCACTGCATCCTGCCCAACACCAAAAGTAAGTACATTTGTGCCTTGCAGGCTCCATGCTCAGACATGTAATTTATGAGATTAATGTTTCCCTCTGCTGATGAAGGTTGGTTCGCATGCAGGGGATGTGTCTTTCTAAGTAAGAGATAAGTGCAAGATAGTGTAGTTCATTCCATGTGTACTGTTGCACAATTTAGTGTGTGGGTCCACGAACATGTTATGATTACTGAAGTTCCCTGTTCTCTCTTCCAATATCAGTCATGAATATGAAATTATTAACCCCTGAATGTCTTTAATGTCCCAACGAATATAGATAATCCTGCCACTGAGTAACAGCATTCAGCAGGTAGTATTTTCTCAACAAAATGTATGTGCAAATTTCTAGCCTGGGCTGGGGCAGTTCTGCCCCACTCTGGTACCGATGGATTTAAGACAGTTTCAAGCCAACTTGTTTTGCGCAAACTTAGATATTTGCTGCCTGACATTTGGAAACAACTCTAAATTGACTAGAAAGAAAGTTTTAATGCCAACCTTGTGGGATTATTTTTCAGTTCTTACTGATTATGCTATATCATTTAATCATTTAGGTAAACTCTACTAATGTGTTTTATCAAACTTTAAATAGCATACATCAAAAACTAAGTGAATCAACCAGTGGCAAGGCCTGTTATTTTTACTTTCAGCAGAATTGCTTTCAGCAGAAGAACTCTGTCTGAATTTACTTTGTAGGTTCATGTCACAAAGATCTTTCTGTGACATATTAATAGACTTGTAGCAGATGGCAAACAATAACATTCTTCCTCATCTAATTCATGATGCTTGAGGATTATTCTGCTTGCTAAAATGATTGCCAGCATCTGCTGGTTCTTCTTACTTGCTACCTCATTCTTTTCTCTCAGCAAACAAGATTTACTGGCAACCACCCATAGAAATGATTTAATTTAGCTTATGGGATAGTTTTATGTGGTACTCACCTTCACTATAATAGAATCAAAATTATTTCAGTGGACAGCACATGTACACATGTAAGTTTTGGGTTTTTTTATATATATATATATATATGTTTATGTACATATAGTCTACTTAAGAGGTTCAGTCAGTTCTGTCTGCAAGCATTTCCTTCATTCGTTGGCTTAAAAATTGCAACTTATCTCATGGCTTAAAATTAAAATCTCAGAGCATATTACATTAGAATAATAGAGCAGGAGAGGAATTCAAAACAGAGAAACTACACTCACTTTTCTGCCTCTTGACAAAACAGAAGAGAGAAAGAAAACCAGAGACCAATAACAGGCATAAAAAAGAGCTGTCTTTGCTAAGAAGTAATTCCAAATGAAGGCTACATATTTTAAGCAAGATATCACAATGGGAAGGAGTAAAGCTTGTCTGTCATGAAGCAGAATGGACTCCTCTAGACTGTCTTCAAAGATTCAGAGATTAGAAAGGAAACTATGAGAATTTTGAAACAGATTAAAAAATCTGAAGCTTTTCTATTGGAAATTAGGTGATATGAGCTCTTCTCATAATTGGACTACAACTTTGTCATTTCATGTTAGGCCACATTTTTCATTTATTACTGCAGGATCGGATTGTCTTCAAAACGCGTGAAACAACACCACTGTTATAACACAGGAATTGCCATGCAGGATCAGAGCAAGTCTAGCTTTTCTATGGTGTCTTCCAAAAGCCAGTGGTATAAGCTGCTCTAGAGAAAGATTTAAGAAAGCCCAACCTTTAGCAGCTGGAAAATAAACTTGAGGGGTAATCTTGCCTATTCCTATTATCTAGAGGTTGGATTTTGCACAGAAGTATGAGCAACTTTGCCATTTAGGTCTTGTGTTGTTTTGCTTGTTACTTTAAAAGAAAACAAAACTTTATCTGCTCTTGTTATCCTTATGTTCAGTCCTTTTCTATATCCTCAAGTTCTCAAACAGTATCTGGATTTTACAAGAGATATGGTTCATTCATATTCCTGAAGATTATCAGTATGTCTAAGTGAATTCACTTATCTCATTATGTTTTTCCTTCTGGATCCTGGCTTTCTAATAATGCAGTATGAATGTAATTTACACTGGACCTCTTGATTCACACTATAGTGAGGATGAAGGTAAATGTAATATAGCATCCAGTTGGTATTCCAGATTATTTTCTTTAATTCGCAGATGTGTGTCTTTTTAATATTCTTATGTTATGGTTTACAAACTCATTTCAGAGCTCCTAAACATGTATATATGACCTGACACATAAGAGAAAAAGTTTCAGCAGAAAGCAATTTAAAGCTTTCTTTGACTATACATATTGTTTTGCAGTTGTGGTCCAGCCAAAGAGACAGAGGCTCTAGATGTCTTTGTGAACTACATATTCCAGTTTATTTTGTTGCACCATTTTGTTATTGTAATTTTTGTTCTAAATGTGCATAGCAGAAAATTGTGTGTCCCTCTCAGAAAAAAACAAGTTTCTGCAATGATGGGATCTATACTGAATGTATGTTAGTAGCAAGCTGCTAATGTATGAGTGTATTGGAGAGAAAGTGTGGGAGAGGGTGTTACTACAACTCTTACTACTACTACCACCACTACTACCACTATTACTACTACCACCACCACCTTTGACTGATCTGCTCAGAAAATTCTTTATCTTTTCATAACTTTATTTTGTAAAAATTAATGTTGCTTATACATACACACAGAGCATGTAGACAGGCACAAAATACAAAGTATAATTTTAAATTTTCATAACCGTTTACACTTTGTCTTCCATATTTTCTAAAAATATAACAAAATAGTAAATGACACATAGTGAGTTAGAACCTATATATCTCAATCAGTCTTCAAAAGTTGAATTCTTTCATAAAGGAAGGAGTTATGCTTTTCACTATAACCTTTTGTGAGGTCAGGACTTTTCAAGACAAATTTTCATTGGGACTGCTCCATCTATCTTTAGGTACATCCTCAAAACTAAGCGGCCTCAGTTGTTCTTTCTTTTAATAAATCTCCGTAGAGCCCCTTCCTTGTACTGTAAATTGCAGTTGGTTTTTGAGCAAAATCCACTATGGCTCAAAGAGCATTTAAATCATATTCAGATATAGAGGCAATCTTAAGTTTTACTCAGGGGAAACTGCACTAACAATCCACCTTTCTTTAGTCATTCCGCCATAAAGTTGATCATGATTGTAACAGATATTTTTAGCTTCTACGATATAGTTCTGGCCCTCTTTAAATTTTACTGCTTTCTCAACAAGGTTAAATGAATGTGCTGAGCGCCCACATGACAAACATTAAGAATGATACAGAGGGACTTTCAGATTTTTCACATAATTTTAACTAGCTGCTCAAATTATGAGATCCTACTATAATTTTGTCTGTGTTCTTGGATGGCATTTCCATGATCTCAAATACAATGTTCTTTCAGCTACAAAAGCAATACATTAATCAGTATAAAATTCTTTCCATGAATATGAAGGGGTTGTGTTCATGTTGACTTTTTTGTTTTGTTTTGTTTTTAACTTGCAACATATAATTTTAGACCTACAACTTTAGATAGCTTAAAAGAATACATCCAACGCAAAGGAGTGAGTCAGTCCTTCAAATTTCTCATTTTCTACTCTTAAGAAGATGAAATTACTATGAAAGAAAATTACATCTTTCAAGTTCAAGTCTTTGCTTCTCCTATATTTAAATGGCATAATCAATATTTAATTTTTGCCAATGTTATGTGTCACAGTCAAATGAAGCAGATATCGAAGGCCAAGAACAGAATTTAAATTATAACCAGGAATACATTTCAATGACAAGAGGTGTTCACTTCGCACTTCACAAGATCATGATTCTCACTGATATTCTCTTTTTCCACTTCAATGTGCAAAGTTTCTTTCAGTGTTATCTTTGATTATGAGGAAACCTAAGAAACCTGATTTAGTACTTAGGAGAGTGACTGTTCTTCCAGCTTGCTACTTTGTTCCTGACATTTATATTCTGCTTAAGAAAAATTATCTGTTTTCTTTACTTTGCTTGCTGGTTATCTGCCCCTTCCCAGCTATCCCCTTTTTGGTTATAATGACGCAGATGAAACCCTTACCGGTATTAAGTTACACACTCAGGTATTTGTAGATATGATAAACAGGTTTTTACTACGTATAATAAAAAAAAGTATAAGCTATATCTGACAGCTAAAATGAGCAAGCAAGGCTACCTTTCAGAAGTTTTTTAGATTCTAGCAAGTCAGTCATCTAATGAGTCCACAGCTGCATCCACTCCTCCTTCTTAGCATAATGGAAATTTAATTCTGCTAGTTAATCACATTCTTCATTCCCGTAACTTTCTGTAGCTTTTTCCTGGTAAGAACTGTGTTATCCTTATCATTAAATTTGAATTCTCTTAAAGACCTAATATTCCTTGTGTAAAAATATCAAATACTAGTAATTTTTATGTAAATTTTTCAATTGCAGAGTATTTCTGAAATGAAAAAGGTCAGAAAAATAGATTAAGCTTTTAACAACAGACTGGTGAGAATTAATTCTGTGGCAAAAAATATTTTATTATCTAAATCATCTCTGGACATTGCAAGTTTTCCATTCTGTAAAATGAGTTACAAACTTAACACTAGAACTACTTTGATTTATATTTTTAGTCTAGTATTGTGATTTTGAATATACAACTTCTGTGTGAAGTAATGACATTAGATGGGAACAGATAGAGTTGAGAAAAACTTTTATCTCAATTATTTCTTTTGCAGTTACAGAGAGATCCAGAAATTCTGAGATAACAGTGATTCGTTGTTTAGGACATGATCTGGCAATCTGTAATTTTATCCATAATGTCAATATTTTGTGTACATTGGATGAGATAAATATATACATTTGGTACTGTGGTTTCTACCATTTCTTCTGAAGGTGATCATCCAGATGAAAACTATATGGCAAGTGTGAATGTATTTTAAAATTTGTAATGTTTGAAATACTTATACAATCTGTGAGAAATGTGAATCCTAGAAATGTTCTGTTGTATCCAAAGAATAGCATTCCTGCCATGAACAACAAAGTCCTTACCTAAATCTTTCTAAGGCAAGATATTCCTTTTAAGATAAATACTGACCTATAAGTAATTTTATACTGTTGTTTTTTAAAGTATTATAACAGTAGCATTAACATACTACTTACTGCTTTTTCCTGGATTATTCCATTGATTCTACTTAGAATCAAATACTTATTTGGCATTCATGGGACATTCTAGAAATTATTCAAATTGCAGTATGCAAAATGAGAGTGGCTAAATTTTGGTAATACTATTGCACACAGTTTCCACTAGATCTGTATTTCATTTTTTATCCTTAGCAAAGCCTTCTTTCCTAATCTTAAAAGTACTATTATTTCTACTTCTGTAATATGTAGTCAGTGTTTATATTCTATATAGGCAGACAGAAACAATTACATGTTTGTGTCTAGCTGCTGCCTGAACTGATCAGGTCTTTTGTTTAATTAACGTGGTGCACAATGAAATGGTATACTTGCTCATCTTTTAGCTTTCCTCTGTTTTATAGCTGCTAGGTGGTTACATCCTAAGAATATATATCCAGCTTTAGGTATCTTGGCAAATTCAGTGATATTTCATTGTTCTAGCAAAAAGTAAATGCTAATACTGGCCAAATAATTTCTTTTTCCTGCTGACGTTCTGATGGGGAGCATATCCTAAACTCTGCAAGTAATGCTTTTCTTTTTTATTTATGAATTTGAAGTTTTCATATGCAGTCATCTTTGCTATCTGGGAACTTGCTTAACTAAGCAACAACCTTTGGCAGAGTCATCTCCCTGTCATATAGGGGAGGAGCATGAAAAATGGAAAGGATATTTTAAATTGCTGGGCTGATCTAGGTAGATGAAATCCCACTCCAAGCACAGCAAGGGTTTCTTGCTTTTTCTTGTAAAACAGGTAGCTGTTTATGGACACACATGCTTAACTACATATATCGATCTGATCCTGTTAGAAATTCAAGTGTTTCCATGGTTATTTCTGGGTTTAATTTCCTCATAATGTTTTTCAGTGCGCATTCCAGGATAAATGAGATTTAGTGAAAAGAGATACCAAGAGAATGCAAATTGGAGTAGAAAATAGCCAGGGTTGGCTTAAGATGAAGAATCCTGCTTACTAATGCATGTCAGTCTCCAGTATCCTCTCAGGTTTCCCTCAACACAGTGCAACAGCATTTTCCAAATGGGTTACTAATTAAGATACTGGAATATGTCCCATATAGTCATTGCCTTTTTTTCTCATTATTTCAAGTGTTTAGTCTTGGCAAAGCATGCAAATGATTGAGTCCTAACAAGTCTCATTTTTAGTTTAAATTCTGGTTAAGAATAGTGATTGTTGTTATACAGAAACACTAAATGCCACAGCTTCAAAAGTGAGATACTGAAACTAAGAAATAAGCAGCTTGATATGCGTGGAGTGTTTAAAAAAAAAAAAAAAAAAAAAAAAGCATCATAAATAGTAAAAGCAGAGTCTACTAAAATTCCTTCTAAAAATGTTGAAAAGTACAGGAGTTCTTTTTTTTTTAATACCAAAACAGACCCATCAGCAACTCTCTAGAGGGACACAATAAAGATTTATGTCATCATGTTTAATCTGAACATTGAATTTCAATAGTCAACTTATTTGACTTAGTTTTATTTAATTTCTTTTTTCCTGAGTAGTACCATATTCAGCAGTAACCAGAATCTGTATTAAATAGAATAGCAGTGCCAAAATCTGCTTCACTTCCTTGTCTCATGCAAAGAACTATTTATAGCAGGGCTGAAGAGGGATGTTAGAGCAGCTAGGAATTGGTTACATGTACCAGTCCAGAACAATTGTTGAATTCATAGAATCAGCTATTTTTCAGACCTGTTATATATGGAGACATACAAAGCGGCTCACATGCACAATGTATTTCCCGCATTCCTCTTTCTTAGCAATGGGCTGGGATTTTATTAAGCTACAGATCTCCATTTTTTGCTGAGTCTAGTGAAATTTTGAAACACTTCAGAAAGAAGCTTTTTGGTTCTTCCATGCAGGGTTTTTGGGGGAGGGGGGGGGGGTTTGTTTGTTTGGGTTTTTTTTCCAAATCATAACTTTTCTGCATGGGTAACCCTCCAGAAGAGAATATTCTCTTATGACAGACTTCCTAACTCACAAGTGCATTGCATGAGTTCTGACCTACTTTTGTTTATGCTGCAGCAACTTTTCAGTACCTCCTTGAAATTTTTTTTCTGTTAGCTTTGGAACCAAGACTTTTTATTATTCTGCTTTCCTCAAATACAAAATGGTGTTTTTTCAAATTCTGATAATTTCAGATTGGCGTTACTTTAAGAAAAGGAAAAGTTGTGCATCCTTGTCTCATTAGTTTCCTTATCCACACTTTTTCAGCACCTATCCAAAATAAATCTCGAGTTTAAACTCTCTGGGTTTTTTTCCAAACAGCAACGTAGTTATATCTGTCTCTCATCCAGCTTCTTCATTTAGAAATGACTGAATGCACCTAGTTCTGGTCCGGTCACTGACTCTTGTTAAGACTATTTTGTGTCTGGTGGCCATTTTGATGTCTTGTTGGAGCTGGCCCCTTGGAGCAACATATACTTCCCTCTCTTCTCTTAGGGGATATCAGTTTGCATTACCTGTGCCAACAGATTTGTTTTTGTTTCTTCTTGAAATATAGTTTCAAGAATATAACTACCTTACATCTTTCTGCTGAATTTTCATAAGGTCACATGCTCTGTTTGTACGAGTTTGGTTTTCCTCTACTTCTCTTCTTTAGTGCATCAGTCCCTACTAATCCTGTAATTTCCTGTAGCAGTCATTCCTACACTAATCTGATCTTAATCATCAGCACAGTCATGGGCAGGCTTGCTTTTGTTCCTTTGTGTATGACATTCTCCACATCACTTATTGCTTGTGTTCTTTTCTGAGGAAAAAATATCAGAAATTTCAAAACACGGTTTCAGGGATAGGCCAACAAACCTCTTTCTTCTAGTTCTTTCTTTATTTATGTAGCAACAATGTAGCAAAGTTCAATGCCAGATCTTATAGGAGAGGTGGGTGATGTAATCTGAAAACAAAAATGATTTCAGTCACATTTTCATATCTACATGCTCAAATGCACCAAGATATATGCTTTCAAGTAGTCTGGCATCCAGATGTGTATCCACCTGGTCTGGTCAGAGTTCTGTGCAATGACTTGTAGGATGTGGGGCAAGTCCTCCACCACCTCTCTTCTTTTCTTCGGAAGCTAGTATCCACAAGTTGGTGTTGGATGTGCCTTTTATATGCTTTAGGAGCTGACAGTGATCAGGATTTTCCCTCTCCATCCTGCTCCACTTCTTGAATCAAGGATTTGCTCACTGTCCTTTGTTGTCCTTATCTAACCCTGTTTTTTATCATTGCAACATCATCTCTCAGTGGCTTAGTTCTTTTAGCGTGAGTGTAGACTGTCCCATGTTTTAAGCTGTCTTTTGTTTCCCTGATTGAGTATCATGAGAAGCTGCATGGCATGTTGTGATCTGAATGAACTTATGACCTGTGTGCCATCAACACGTGTTGTTCTTGTATCTGTTCTTCTGCTGTGCCTTCTGGTGCTTCCACACCCATACATTTCCTTTTTTTTCCTCCATTCCTGCTAATCTTAACGTATCTATTAAGTATTCAAAGAGTATTCTTAAGGAACAGTCTATATTTGTTTGCTCTTGAGGCAAGCTACTTGCACATCACAGTCCTGACATCACACCATGCTTCCACAGATTGGCAGCATAATAATAATAATTATATTCTATTCGGTGTGCACATACAACCCAAAGTGCTGTGAAAAGTAGTGGTGGTCTAGCAGCAGCAGCAGGTATGTGTCTGCAAGAGCAAAAACTGATGTTTAGACCAAGAAAGCTATTTCAAGGTGTGCATGTTCCTGTGGTTAATGTATCATCTGAGGTAAACATTTGTTGGTTCCATCACAGAAGTAGATAGCATCTACATGCTATCATCTATATGATGCAGAATGTGAGAGAGAAGCAAGAATCTCAAGGACAGACATTGCTTTTCTCATGTCTGATGTAAATATGGGAATGCCTTCAAGCTGTGTACTTCTCTACCAAGTATGATGGTCTCTCAGGCCAAGTTTCACCTTTGAAAAGGTTTTTAGGAAGCAGGAGTGTAAAAGTAAATGGAACCTTCTGGTTCAGCGAATCTAATCTTCTATTTAAGACTGGCAAACTAAAAATAGTTGTCTTGTCTCCACTGCTGTCTCCAAGCTTCTTTTAGAATTTCACTCTTCCCTTGGTCAGTTTGTGCCACTATTGGCCTTTTAATTTAAATAGGTCTTTTCTCATTCATGGTTTGATTTTTCAGATGGACGTATAGAGGGGAGGCATATAATCATTTGGTTTCATTTTTATAGATTGACTAAGTCAAGATCCTTCATTTTCCTTGTAAAAAAGACTGCCTCAAGTCTTTTCTCATTTGTTCTAGATTTCACCTTCCTCAGTGTGATCAAAACTAAATGAGATTTTATCAGTGTATTGTACAATAGGCTTATCTCTGTCTTTTTTGCAACTGATGAGTCCTTGCATAGCAAAGATGCACATTAGTTCAGAACTTTGTGTTAAGTTTCACTCCATTTCTTTTACAGCAGTCTTCAAGGTTATCAAATACCTGCTGATGGGATTAGTTCAATATTTCATAATGATGGTGTCTCCCAAATTCATCTCAGAGCACTCCTAACTTTTTGTCAAAAACATTATTGAAAATACTGGACAAGATCAGTCTCTACATTTGAAAACTATATATATAATTTCTCTATAGTCTGATTTTTCCCCTTTAAGCAAAACATATTGTCATCTTCCACCTAGCCATTCCCTTGCCCACCCAACAACTGTTTTAACTTCTATATGTTCCTATCCCACATTTTCTCTGTTTGTAAAAGCAGTTGCCTTATCAAAAGTAATACAGCTTTATACTAATTCCCATTGATTATCTTGCCTTCCCATATCGTGTATTATAATCTTAATTCTAATTTCAGGCAAGGTGTTATTTTTATTATCTCAATCACCTTTGATCTCTGCCCAACCTCAGATTTCTACTTTATCTTTTTTATTTGTAAGTCTGAAGAAGCTTTCACTCCTTGTTTTAAATTCCTTTGCAAAGTGTATTTGGTACTTAAGAGTTTCTAGCCTAGATAAAATAGTTTTCTTTATTTTCGTTTCTAGTAGGCTTTCTGCCATAGCCCTGGTAACCTCCTTGGCATGGCTTTTTATTCATCTGCATAAGAGAAAACAGAGTCAAAAGATTTCAAGAATCTATCTGAGCTGTCTGTCAACTTATGTTCAGTCAGAATGGTGCTTTAGCAAGAGGATGATGAAAGGTGATCATTTGTCTTCTTTGGTAGATAATACTGTTGTCTGTTGAGATGGAAGAGTGTACTTTTCAAGACTAGTCATATTTGAATTGGAGACCTGTTCACTTTAGATTTATTGCATCCCTCTTAAAAATACTTTTCAGTTGAGAGCAAATCTGTCTCCATGTAGCCAGGCAATTCGGCAATTTTGCTATGTTGTAGAACAGTGAAGTCATTCTTGGTCTGATGTGATAACAAAAACAGCTATCCAAGAAATTGGTTATTTGTCTAAAAGAAAGACTGAACCTGAATGCAAGGCTCTCATAAACCATTTACTCCAAAATGTGTGTGTGTCTGCATCTCCTGGTTTTGCATGGAGCTTACGAGATACCTTCTACAAGACATAGACACGTAGACTTTAAATCAATTCTGAGAATTTTTTGTAGCAACTCTTTTATATCAAGGTATTGTTTCTGGTACTTTTCTTGCCCAAGCAGACAGACTTTCTCTTTGCAAGAGCCTAGTTCTCAGAATCATGTTACACTTGCATTTTTAGGTCAGCACAGTGCTCCATTTAATGAGAATAGTCTTTCATCTCTTTGTCTGTCCAAGGCAGGAAAGAAAAGACATTGTCTTTTAGGACTTAGCCTGAGAGAGTGCTATCACATTGAGAGTTTCCAGTCACTGAGTAGATTCTCACACTATCTCCATCAGCCTGGTATTTGAATTGTTGTTATTTTTAACAAGTCTTTCCCCAGAAGGTTTTGAGAAAAAGCTATACTAGGGTACAACATGCTTTTTCTTTAGCACTCTTCTGCCAAGTTCCTATGTTCCCAGTTAGAAGAGAATATTTGTGCGACTTACTATCTGGCTTAGTGTTCTCACTCATACATATGGGTGTGTGTAATCTACTTTCTGTGCCTCTCCACCCCTCAGACAGTTTGCTTTCTTTTTTTTTTAATCTGTGCATGTGTGTATATGCATAATCTTTTGTCACAGCTGAGCCCAAGAACTGTAGACTCATACCAGAGGAACATGTGTGCTATGTTGGTGCTGCTTTACTTGTTCCTTTGGTGTGGTTCCACTTTACCTGTTCTAAGTGCAATAAAAAAGTTTAGAGTACCTTAAGTGAACAGCAACCAGTAGGCAATGAGAGTAAGTGCTGTAGTGGATTTTTGCAGAAATTTATCCAGAAAGACTGGAAATCATTGTTACAATCCCTGTCATTCCAAGTCCATTCCAAATTGTAATGATTACTAAGCATTGACACTCAGTAACAGGAAATGAGAAAATAAAGATGGTGGTTTTTAGAATCAAAACAACGGTGTCACAATCTTTTCTCCAGCCTTCTCATAAACAGCCATTCTAAATTTATTACTACAGTTGTTCCTCCTGTTAAATACAACTTCGTTTTATACTTACTCCTCTAATTACCCTGTTTTCTCACAGTGTCTGCTAGATGCCATTTATTCTATAATTCATGTAAGGCTTAGGATTGTGCTTCTCCAACTCTGTATTCTGGATCTGTACAGAGAATTTGGTATTGTGTGCAGAGTGCATTGCCTGTGTTTGAGAAAATTCTTATTTAGTTGTACCACTTTTTGTGTAATAGAATATTGATCTTATTCTATTGCCCCTATTGCAATTTTTTGTATGCAGCAAGAAAATGGAGAAGGAACTAGAGAGCTTCAGGGAATTGTCTTGTTTTGAACATCAGTAATCTGTTTAACTAGTTCTGTTTGTTCCTTGAAAACAGAGTATAAGAAAATAGCACTTAATTTTTTCAGCATTTCTGCCTCTGTAAAACAGATGGTAGCTGCACAAATCTTGAAAAAAATTCTGATGACATGTTAACATTTGAGACTGAAATTGAATGACTATGAAGGTATTATTCCATTCACAGATACCTCAACATAAGGTATAAGAATGTGTTTAGATGATTAATAGTAATGACAATGGTTCTTATGAATCCCCATATTTATTACATTCAAAATTTACCCATAAATGCCTTAAATAAATTGCTTCTACTTTGTTATAATGTTCACTGTTTAGGGTCAGGGATGTCAAACCAAACATACTCTATTTGTATTTTGTTCGCCATCTTAGTTAATTTTTAAAAGACAAGATATATATTATCCCTTCAAAAGGGGCATTCATGAAAAAGTTTGAATAGGGGTAGAATCTGATTTCTTCAGTCAGGCTTCAACAGTGTGTTTGTTTGAAAGGAAAGAAAGAGGTTACTTACTGTTTCTGATCACTCACATAGTGTTGCATATTCTCTGACAAGAGTTTCTCTATGCATTTGCTCATATTAAGATTAACTGAAACTGCATATACTTCAGTTAAGCAGCTTTTTATTTAAAGCAGCAACAGTGGCAACTGTTGGAATGGATTTATAGGAAAATCTGTGACATATTGGGGGTTGTTACGGTGAGAAATTCAAAACACTTAGATTTGGAGGTTACTTCTCTTGAAAGACTGTTGGAAACTGGGCTTGAACACCTTACATTAGATTTGTGCAAAGCATCTCATATCAAACAGTAACAAGTTTGGCAAATTTCAGACCAGCTGTTCACAGTCTCTCTTTCAGGCTTGCACCATTCAGACATTACAGTTTATTTGTTAACACTGATTTTATTTTCTTTTAAAACATACTGTTTTCAAAATAAGAGGAAAACCTCTGAGCAAGAAGTTTTGTGCATTGGCATGGCAATTCTTTGCAACACCTTGCTGGCTTCTTGAAGTTCATGGGCAGCCTCCTTGGACAATGAGTCGATTCCAAGGTACCATCAAGTGTGGACAAAGATTGACCTTTTTGTCACTTCCCTGGTTATTGTTAGTGTCTAGCCACTTAGGCTCATGTATTTAAGCTTCAGTAAACTGAATAGAATTGAGAATCTTTCCACCTCATCTCCAGCTTCTGAGCTTATCATCTGATTGCTTGAATTGTGTATTTCCTGTAGCTTTAGTAAGTACACTGTTTCCCAGTATCCTCACAAACCCTTCTGCTTCTCTTTTGCAGTTAAACTCTTCAGGAGGTATAGATGCAAGGAAATATGTGTGACAAAGGCTTTACACAGATTTTTTCAAACATACTACTGCTTAGTCAAAAGGATAAAGTACAGGATATTACAGATCATTTGAAAACATACCGTAAATGCATTACTCCTTAATAAGGTTTACTCTTCCATTAAAAGCCTCACTGGCCTATGTTTTTTGAGAAAGATGGGATCTTCTTTTGACACTGAGCCCTAATGCAAACTGCTCTCCCTTAATTTTGCTGCTAAAAGTGGTCGAAGAGAGCAAATATCTTAGCTGATTCACTTTATAACCTACCTTCCCCACCACTGGGTCACTTCTAAGTGACTTCATTGATGAGGCAGCTTTCAACATGACCACCCAGCTATCCTTGATAGGAGCTAGCTTACTGTCTAAAATGTTTTAAGGACATTGTCCTCCATTTAAGTATGAACAGCCCTGTACGTGCTTCTAGCTTTTAGAACTTCAGTTCAACTTAGGGCAACAAGGCAAAAGAGCTGCACATTCAGAACTGAATTGTCAGTTTGGGAAAGGTATGCACAAAGAATTCAGAACTTCACCACCTAGGACTTACCATGTTTTTTTTTTTTTCCTTTTTTCTTAAACATGAACTTCCCTGCTTGCCCAGATGGATTTCTGATAAAAGCAATATGTGTTTGGGTTTTTGAAAGCTGCAAATTTTGCTGTTGTTTGTGGAGGAAAGCCAGAGAATAAATGATGCTCCAGGTATGAGGGCAGCAATATATACCAGCATCCAATGAAAGCATGTTCGAAGTGGAGCTGAAGTGAGAGAAGTGAGAGTATTGATTTGAGAAGTCTGATGTAAGGGTCGAGTGATATAGCGCAAACTGGGACAAGATAGCCTTATGTGGCTAAAGGGGTTTGGGGAACTTGAGCTGTATGACAGGAGGGTTGTGCACCTGGGACAAGGAGAATATGTGGCTGTAACAGGGTTTGGAGACCCTGTGGTAACCCTTAGTCTCTACATGTTTGTGCATAGATGTCTGCTGTATAATAAAGTGTAAAATATTTGAACTTGTTCTAAATCAATTTGCTTGGATAAGCAGTCTAGTCTCAGTAGCACACAGCTCTGTGCAGGCTAATTAAGCCTGCTGATTTCCAACATTCCTTGAAAGCTGTAGGAGTCTGTATGTAATTTTCATACAATTCCAGTTGGACTGTGTGTGCCTCTGCCAAAAGTAGCCATTCTGTTTTGTTACTCATCATAACCTCTTCAGGACTTGGCCAGCATAAAGTCTGTGTATTTTGTTAACTGCATAGTGAAAATAAGGGCCTGACTCTCATTGGCCCTGAGGACTAGTGTAAATGAGATTTAGGTTATTAAGTCTGTAAGAATAGTGGCATAATATGTAATGTGGGTATTTGTTATAATCAACTTTGCTCTGGTTGTGCATTCTACCTGCCCACTTCTAGCTTTGAATTCTGACCATTAAGTTTCACTGAAGCAATAGATATTTGCAAAAAAAATATGTTGGTGTATACAACCAATGTTTTACAAAAACTCCTGTATAAGGACATAGTTAAGTTATCTTTGCTGTTATGTCTGTTAACAGAGCATTAATCTGGTGATGATATTCTTGCACTAAACTGCAAAGCTGCAAAATATTGGCATTTAATTTGTACCAATGATTGGTCTACTGGCACTGTGTTAAATCCCTCATCTGCAAGTGGAGCAGTGTAAGTAGTAGTGCCAGCTTTTTAAAAAAAAAAGTGAAAAAAATTTAAAACATGTGTGGGTGGTGTGAACAAAATGTATGATGGTATGATAAGGTGTTTTATTAGTATTCATCTGTGTTCATGTACATTCTGCTTTTGTAGCTTGACCATTTCCAAGAAGTGCAGCAACCCTAAAAAAGCATTTATGCCACACCTCAGTATAATGCAAAGAAGTGAATATGTTTGTTGGGTAAGATAGCATATCTGTGTTACAGGAGCATATATTCTGGTTCTTTGATAATACTCCCTGTTTATTTAGGAAGCCCCACCTAGTTAATATTTGTCTGGCCTAAAACTGCAGAAGTAATAATTTCTTCAGTTAAAAGTCTCTTTTTCATGGATGAATGTAAAAGTTATGCATAATGCATCTTTTCACTAAAAACGCATTAATTTACTTATGGGAGTTGGACTAGATGATCTCCAGAGGTCCCTTCCAACCTCAACCATTCTGTGATACTTCAGTATTAAAAATGTATGAAGCTCTTTGTTAGCGATAGAAACTGCACACTGTGTACTGGGTGTAGGGTACTGTTCTTATTAGAGAGGAGAGTTGTAGTGGCAGTTCAGATTTCTGTATCAATATTTTCTGCAAGTAAGGGTTGTGGAAAATACTTCCTGTATGAGTATTTTTTATATATCATTTGAATGTGGGAAGTCACAGTATCCCACCTCAAATGTGTTAACAACCACTATGTAATTACTCCACTAATTAAAATGACTTCTTGCCAGCTTCAGAATATTGACAGTTTATTGCTCGTTTCTGGTTGTTACTATCCTTTACATCTCTTCAGTTTGTTCTGTACCATGAATTTTGACAAACATTGCTAAGGATCAGAACAAACATCTTTCATCTTAATAACATTTGACCTCCTCCTTTGTATTCACTTCCCTTATTTGATCCTGCCAACACATCAGGTTTTTTGTTCCTGGCCAACTGATGTAAAACCACTGCCAGTTGGGTTTATACTGTTTAGATATGTCTCTGTTAATATGAAGATTTCAAGAACTTTTTCCTGGAATGGAATGGTTTAATAAAATGTATAGTACAGCTTTTATGGTTTCTCTTCACTCACTGGACCATCCCCTTCCCTAGTAGAATGTGCTATATCAATTTGAGGAATCTCCATGCTTTTGACAACACATTGCTGATGGCTCCTAGCCATCTCCGTACTTAATATATTGTATCCTCCAAAACCACTTTGTGTCGGGGTGGGGGGAAGGATTGTTTGAATTAATTATGATTCATATTTAGTTTGTCTTCTATAAGTCTTTTATGTTTTAGTCTTCTCAATGCACTTATCTTAAAGATATCTTTTTAATGTTGTTTTTATGTATCCACCTGTCCCTTCACTGAATCATAGAACTTTTCTTTAAGCTACATTGGATTGGAGAAAGGTTCATCCCATTGCTCTTTTTCCACATTTTACCTTCATCTCTTGAATAGCACTTGGAAAAAAAGAAACAGCCACATTTGGAATATATTGTGGAGTCCTCCTGAAGGAAGCAGCCAAGCAATGAAAACAGGAACATCATATGCACAGTTTTGCTATAGATTTCCAAAACTGATCATTCCTTTCTTACCAAGATGTTCTGGGTTTTGAGATCAGATCGTTACTGGAGGGAATTAGTGGCAGGTAAAACTGGAGAAACAAGAGAGGTCTTCTTTTCTCGCAGTATATAGGAACTTGTGAATGTCACTGTTTCACAGCCAGAAACCTTCTTTAAAAAGGGACAACTGTATAAACACTTACAAACAGTATGTATAGTCACATTGACAAAGATGTGGCAAGTAAGTCTCGTGATTTAGGATTCACTAGCAGATATTCATACCATTTAACTTTACATACCCTAAAGCATCTAGGTTAGGAGCATGAGGAAACTTTAGGTTATATAAATACCTTCAAGGAGCCATTGCTAGCAGCTGGGAGGGATTTTTTTTTTTCCTGAGAAAACAGAAAACATTCATTGGGACAGTTGCCATGGATGTGTGGGGTAATGCATATGACAAATGCAAAAACAATTATTTGCAGGCCCAGTGATGTAATGAAGTATGACAAGTTTATACAAGTAGTATTAATAGGTTTTTTTATCCACCATTCATCAATGAGCTCTGAGGTAGTGGTCATGTGGGAGTACCTGTTTTACATTTTTCTTACACACCCAACAGTCAGAATTTCGTTCGTATGTTGTGTGTTATAATGTCTTGCTTCTGATTAACATGATTCCAACACTGCCTGCTTGACCAATGAATAAGGAAGTTAACATCTTTTTAAACCATTACTGTAAAGGATTTCCGTTGCTAAAGTTGCATTTATTCGGTTTTGGAATTAAATAGTTTGATCCTATCGAAAAGGCTTTATCAATATAAAGTGTTTATGTATTTTTCAGGATTTTGGAAGAGATCTGAAGAGGTTTAGCCTTCTGGTGAATGTGGGTATAAAAACCCACTTCTGAAAGCTTTAGATTCAGTAAAATTCAGGCTTCTTTGTCAGAAGCAGTAAGCAGGGAAGCTTTCGTGTACCAAGAACAGGCTGAGTTTTCAGGAAGTGGAGGGAGTCTAAGATGGATAGGGCTAAGTGTCTCAGGTCATTTCTCCTCTTCTGGAACTCATCTTTTAAGTAAGTCCAACTAAAGCCAGAATTTAAGATTAGTTCAGAGCTGTTCTTCCTTTATGACCTGTGAGTAGGTCTGCTGGCTTATGTATTTTTTAACATCAACCAGGTGGGTTTCGTAAATTTTTTTCCAAAGCAGAATCAAAGGTGAAAGTAGACAGGCAAATTCCCCATAGGCTATGTTAGAAGGTAGAGGAGTAATAATGAAACTATATATGAGACATCTGCTTGCAAAATATGAAGTGCCTGATCTATGGTAACCAAGTCTTTGGTTTATCTTCTCACAAGTCCATTAAGCATGTATGAGCACTCTTCTTTGCTCTCTGTTGGCTTCCCAGCTTCCTAAGTTCTCTTCCACTGGCTTCCTATCTCATTCTGCTGAAGTTCAAATTCCAGCTTATTCTTCAGGATTCATGATAGAGACATCTGTGGCTAATCCTTGGCTCATAACTCCTACTGTTATTCCCTTGTGAGTGAGAAAGGGATGCAATTGTAATGCACTTAGCTTGACTGCTGCTGCATTATACCTTACCAGTCTCCTGGAATGTTCCTTTCAGAACACCTCACTTCCTTCCGTACATTGAGTATCTTCATTTAGCTCATTCCAATTGTTTCAAAACCCTCACTTCTTTCAGGTAACATTTGACAATAACTACTGAGTGTTGCTCCTGTCCCATCTTATAATCCATTCATTTAGCTTGTTTTGTGATATAGAAGTAATAAATAGCAATCATAAAGCCTGAGGCCCAAAAATTTATTTGCAGTTTCACTGTTTGGGTTCTTTTTGTTAGTCCTACATTTTGCTTAGGAGGAAGTATTGTTTTCACTTTACAAATCAGTGATAGAAAAATCAAGATTACGTATCTTAGACCACACAAGTTACTGATGGGTACAAATGCTTTTGACTTAAAACACATATGCACACAGTCTTTCTGCTCTGATCTTTCCTAGCTGCAAGTATTCGCACCTTCTCTGTGACAGAGTTCTTGCGTCAAGCTGAGTGTTTGAAAAATGCGGAGTGTGTAATCCATGGCAATTTTCCAAAATACTGCTTTATCAACCAACTTCCAGAACATTGTACAGGAAGAGTTTACCAGAAATAGGGATAAACTTGAATTCTTTTCTATGGCATTTGTCATGAAAAAACAGTTTTTCAATTCCTGCTGCCCCTTGCCTTTTTGTCAATACTCTGTATAATTCCCCCAAGAGATGTCATATAGTTTGTGCAATGTTCGTATCATTCTGATTCATTCCTTGAGATGCATCCAAACTGCATGCTGAATAGCACAAGGTTCCATAGAAAACATGTCATCTTGGAAATTCTGTGCCATGAATGTAAAACAAGAGTTGACTTTAGGCTGTCTCCTTGTATTTTATATTTTCAAGCATTTATAATTTAATTCTTTATAATGTACAGATTGTGTACATATTCTTCCATATTTTTTGAAGAGAGAGAGTAAATAATGTCAATTTTATGCACTTGTAACATCCCCAGCCTCCTCTCTGACTGAATCCTAAACCATCAGCACAGCTTGAGCTACCACACTACCCACACTGGTAGGTATCAGAAGATAAAAATTTGCCCCAAAGGGAATGCATATTGTGATCTCTTGCAACTTCTTCCCAAGTTTCTCTGATATGTATCATTTTTCTCAATATCCTAGTTCCACATTCTTGTGTGACATTACCAGCATTTGTTTCTTTTCTTTCAGTACATTTCTCACTTTTTAGAGAAAATTTGAATGTATTATTTTTGAAAAAAGTTTTAAATTATTATCATGAATTTGGGTTCTACTTCATTTTGTCTTATCATCTGGGATGGGTATTATTTGAACCAGGAAGCTGATCCACATACCTTTGCTTTAACTCCTGTTGTTTTCTTTCCAACTGAGGATCCCTTTTTTCTCTTGAAGCTTTTTTTCTTTTGAATTAGGAAAGATAGAGCAACTAGGTTACAATGGCATATACATCATTTGAGTCTGTGTTCTAAAGGAGACATATTTTGTTTAAGAATGCCAGTTTGTTCTTGGTCAGAATACTAGAATTGCTTGCAGATTTGCTTGGAATCCTACCATAATGATAAAGTGGGTGTTTCACTTGAAAGAGTTCAAAACAGATGCTATTCTAATGTGAGAAGACTAGGGAAGGAAAAGAACAATTTCCTTAAAAGTTCCAGTGGATTTTATTAGTGTGCATCCTATCAGAACTGAATATTTAGAACCTTTATATATTGCTTAGTTGCATTATTTTCTTGGGAATTTAGTGCAAGTTGGTTTTTTAAAAAGGATCATTTGACTGTGTTTTGAATATGTAATTCCCAATTTGTCTGTTGGTCAGATAGAATCAATTGGTGGCAATAGAAATTTTGCTTTTACTATTGTGCCCCAGGTCAGCCTAAAGCATAGTTGAATTTCCATGGCCTATTCAGTCTTTGGCTTCCTTTCTGAGATTTCCAAAAGGAATGAGAGTTAATATGATTTGAAAAGGATCCACCACAGTTGGATGGGACTGAATTTATTTTACATAAGGTATGGAACAACCATCAGATAGTAAAAACTATCAATTCAGTCTCGACTCAGACTACCAAGAAGGAGGATATTCCTCAAGTCATTTTTCTTGTCTCCTTCCTCTCTACTCCAAATAACTGGACATAGGTTTAATTTCACAGCAGTAAAAAAGGTTTATTTACTGGACTCACAAATCTGAAAGGAACTATTATTGTAAATGAATGGTTTGTTATACATGCTGCTAGCAATACAAAGCCTTTAGAGCAGGTATTTCAATTGTTTCTTCCATCCTCTGCATCATCTAGGAAAAAACCTTATATAATAAAGGAAAAAGAATTAGGCAGGAGATGCTAGGAGAGAAATTGTACATATATTTTGTATTGAAATAAAAATCTAATGTTGGTCTGGCATTAAAATTTTCTGGTTGGGCAGCATAATTTTTTAACTGGGAATCTTGATAGCCATGGCTAAAATCTCTATGCCTGGGTCAATAGGAATCTGTATTGCGTTCTGTCAAGTATCAGCAATGATACTTGTCAGGCCTGATACTCACAGTAATAGCATAGTGCGATCATGTGATTTGATTCAACTACTAACTGTAGTAAAAGATAAAGGGTTTTTTTTTTCAGTCAGCCTTAGGACTTCATTATTCTCCATATCATATCAGATAAGTAACATGTATTTTTTAAAAAATTTTTAGTGAATTCAGCATGTAAAACTTGTGCCAAATGGTAATATATTTAAATAAAATTTATCAACAAGGAAGTTTAAAATGACATGGTAAAGCATCATTTATTCTGGAAATTAAAGTCTGTGTCCTTGTCCTCTAGAGATGTCTCAGAGAGTCAAATTGATGTCTTGCATGTACTGCTAACTGATTGTGTGGAAATTTTTTTAAGTTCACTTTTTCTTTATTCTTCTGTCTTTTTTACCCATCTTCCCCCATTGTAGCAAATTAGACGGCCGGATGAAAGCAAAGGAGTTGCTAGTAGAGTTGGATCCCTCAAAGTAAATATGTTTCTAACATTTATTTTGCAAGTTTTCTTCTATAGCCTACACTTTTCCTTTTGAAGGGGGAGGTGAGGGGAGGGAGGGAAGGGGCTTTTCCATTTCTCACCATTCCATCATTTTTATTTCAGTATTCTTATCGCTGTTGGGTCACATTTTGTTTGTTTCTGTGCTACACATAGAACAACCTGCTGAAGGCAAGCTGCCAACTAGTTAGCTTTGAATGTCATCACAAATAAGAGACAGAAGCAACCTTCTTGAAGTGCCTGTAATTTGGGGATCATGATTAAACCACTTCTCTGATCTACGCTATTTGTTGACTCTTAACTGCCTGCTACACGGGGAAGTGACTTACTCATCTTCAGAGTACCACTTCCCCTCTTGAAACATAATTAAACTTTTATAGTGCTCACACATTTTGCATTTAATTCTGCAAAAGATCAGTACAAGGAAGCAGAATATTTAGTGTACATCCAGCCTTTAAATCACAAAAGTGTACATGAAAAGGAAATGAGAGAGAGATTCACGTTAAGCTATTAAGAACGGAACTACTGTTTCTCTAATAACTAGCCAATTCCTTTTTCTGCCTTTTTCGTGTTTGTACAAACATACTGAAATGTTTAGAACACTTAAGAGAACAGGCAGATTTCTAAATCCATACCCACTTGTGTATAATTTTACATATAATAAATGGTTTAAAACACAGGAAATCCTCTAAATTTACCAAGATGCTGATCATGTGCAGCCTAGGCCGTTCTGTTAAGATTCCATCTCAACAGTTGCCTCTTTTAGGACCATCCAATTTTTCACCTTTTTTCTACTTTATTTCCTTTTGGCACTTTCTCAAGCGCTAATTAATTAATTTTTCTTCTGCACTCTCCTTGCCTTTCCTGCCTTCTTGGTTTTTGATTTTTTGTTTTATTCTTGTATGTATGCATATTGCCTTTGTGCCAGGACAAGCCATCCTCTCTGTTCTCTAATGCTGCTCTACAGCTGCTCTTTGTGAAAATGTTATTTCACTGAGCATAAAGAAGGGGAGGGGAAGGATTAATTATGCACCTCTTTCCAGTAATGACACCATTTAGATTGATCTCAATGTAGAAAAAGAAGCCAGTTTCTATTTGTTCATACAAGTCATACCTAGAGGCATCTGTAGCATTCCTCACTGTCTGTGAGGCTTTAGCTTTTCATCTTGTGTTTTGGGAAGAGGTTTTAGTTACAGTATATGTGAGAAGAACACTGTACATGATTGATGGACTGTTGTTTCTGTAGCAGACATTCAGTACCACTGAATTCACACAGAGGAAAACACAGGCAGCCACAGCTACTATTCTGTTTTGAAAATTGTGCAGATAATTATTATGACTTCCACATTTTAATGGGTCATCATATACAATTGTATATGGATAATGCAAATACATATGCAAGAGGTGTAGTTTATCTAAGGGCCAGGATTCATCTATTATTTTTATGAATGTGGCATCAGTATGAAAGCCACTAGTTTAAAAAACACCGGGATTCAATTTTCAAATATTGACACCTAATTTAGGATTCCTACTTCCTTCTCTGACTGCCCAAGATTTAATTTCATTACCGCAAAAATGTATTTAGGCCCAAAATCTGATATGAATATCCATATAGACAATCGAAATCCTAATTAAGATTTCCAAATGTGAAAAATCACCCCTAAAATGTTATTTTTAATGGCAAAAAATCTAGAACACTGCCTTGCCAATAAATAAATAAATAGATAAATAATGTAGCAGATTCAGTAGATTTAGAATGATCTGTTCCTTGATTTTTTTATATTCATTTTTTTCCTGTACTGAAAAAAGAGCTGTGTTAATCAAGCAAAAAAGTCTCGTATCCAGTTCCAGAGTTTACTGAGTATGTTTGTATTGTGCAAAGCACTTTGATGTCTTGAAATGTTTTGCCAAAGGCAGTGAGAAATGTGTTATGCTATGATTTGTTTAAAAAAAAAAAACAAAGAACGAAAGAAAAAAGAAAAAACGTGACAAGAGAACAGCTTGTTTTTTCAATTCATTTTCTGATGTTTACATGTAGCTCCATCGAAAGCTGGAGGAGCTCAGAGATCACCTAGAAGGCAATGTCAAAGGATGCTCTCTCCGAGTAAATGTACGATTTCACTCGGTGATCTGTTTTTTTAAAACTTCTGCTGGCTGGTAACACCAAATCTGATTAGTTTGTCCTCTCATCCCCATCTTTTTCCTTTCTCTGTCTTTCTCCCTTTCTGTTTTCTTTCTTCTCTAGCTGGGGTTTCATTTTAATGTATATGAGAAACCTGACCTAATTGACAAGGTTTGTTTAAAAGAAATTCTTACTACATTTTAATGAATGTTAATCAAACTTTGGTTGGCTTTAATACCAGGTAAAACAAATCCCTTTCCAAAACCAAAGTGGCATATCTAAAATTTTCCTGAATATTAAAGTTGGGAACAAATAAAATAGATATCCCTAGTTCATAGGATAGCCATGTATCTTCTCCCTGTGATTGATACCTTAACTGAACTGAAAACTACAGCTGAGCTAAGGTGACCCAGAAGCACGTAGCCTCACATCTACCTCTGTCTTTGCCTTTAATGTTCTGGATCCTTACTTTATCTCATAAGATAGGTTAATACTTGTTTGGATGCCAGCTATGCAAATTTCACTGCTTGTTTTTTTAGCAGACTCTTTTAATACAAAAATTCTGCAGCATATTTTCCGTATGTTGTATTTGTGCTTTAATGGAAAAAAATTCACATGAAAAAAAGGATTAAGATCTAACGTATCAGTCATGACACCTCTGTAAGATTATCCATTTTTACAGAAATCTTTAAGAAAACAAGTTGTTGTTGCCAACATAGCAATACAGATGGCAGTACCTCATATTCATGAGTTTTCTTCATAAGTTAAGATCAGCCTTTCAGCGATTAATTCTCTAGAGCTTAGAGTTTAAACTGCATAATGTGATGTGTAATGAAAGTTAGAAAGAAACAGTTTTGAGCATAATAGAAATAAAAGTTAATAACTGTATTTATCCCTTTGAACAATCATTCAGTGAAGATTCTCAAAATAATTTCTTTAGAGTCATGTCCTGTTTGTATCTTCCATACACTGTGACTGTTGTCATTATTCTGAGCACAATCATTTTAATATATAATCCACTGTGGTTATCTAATGAAAGATAATGATTTGATAATTTTTACCCCATTTGGATGCATTATCATATCCAGCTATAAGTCCAATATAAAGTTGAATTCTGTTCACTGTCAAACAGAAGTCACTGAGCTTGTAATCTTTTGCAGGTCAAATGCAAGAGAAATGAGCTGCTAATACACTGCAGCTTTCTGTAAAATCAGTTGATAAAAAGACTATCATTTCACTGGCAAATTTCTTTAAGAATCAAGTTTTGGGGAGAATAAATTGTGAGATATTTTTCATTTGGTGACATGCTAAACTTATTAGCTATAATCAAGGCAGAGGGGGACCCTTATTTTAGACTCCTCACCCTTAAATTCATGATTTAATACTGGTGAATAAACATAAAGCCAGGGAAAAAAAGTTACACTGTGAAACTTTATACTACAAAAAAGTGTTCTAGACACATGTTCTTGCACAGAATGCCACATGGGGAGAGATTTAAAATGAAAAACTGTGACTACGTTAACCATAGATATTACACAGACTAATTGACATGAAATTGTTCCTTTCCTCTGTGCCAGTTTATCTGTTCTATCATGGCCATACCCTACACAAGACAAGCAAGGAGGTCAGATTGTGAACTGAATAATGTTCCATATATTCTTCATATGCCCTTTAAATTTCTTCAGACAACCAGGACACATCGCAAGTATACTAGTGTGTAGCTAAAATCTGCTGCTTTTCACTGCCAGTCTGATCCTTGCATTAATAATGGATATTTTGGATAAGGCAGCATTTTAAAAGAGAAGATACAAATGGCAGATCAAATAATAGCACAAATCCATAGTAAGTGGTGGACATTTGGAAAGAAAATGAGGGATCTGTTAGTAGCTCATCTTTAAAATAATGTGCATGTATTCCATGATGTTTTTGGGAAGGGGTTTAAATGAAAGTTGTTAGTACTACTACAGTGTGGCAAATGTATTGAATGGTATGGGAGGGGGAACATGAAGTAGCTGATGGCCAGACCTGTAAGTGAAAGTTAAATGCTATTGCACAATTGTGCATATTATTTAAGGTGGAACCTTTGTTTCAGAATGAATCTCAAAGACATGCTTCCCACATTAAAGGCAAAGGCCATTAGAAATATGTAGGAAACATCAAAATTCTGCAGAATATCTCAAATTCTACCAAAAGTTTAGAAAGCCTGCCAGATATTTAAAGTAATATGCACTGAAAACATGCATTAAAATTCTAGTTAATTGTGCAGATTTTTTTGTTTTTAGTGGTTAATTTAAAAACTACTTTTAATATCAGTAGTAATGCCTAATTGTTTACAAAGAAAGTTTTCCTGAACTGAGATCTGTTTTCCCATTTCTTCTGGAGATCTTCACTCAACTTTCTTGCAGGTGCTCCAATTCTTTTCATGGCTTAATCCTTTGACCCTTCCAAAATACCTGTGTTTGAAGCTAAAATTAAATATTGCTTGGGAAATTAGTCTTCTACTACTTTGAATTGTTAGCATTCTCCTACTGGTTCAGATTAATGTAGCAATAGCAAATAAAGTGCATTAGTTACTGAGATGATCAACAGTGAAACAGGTAACTGGTTTATATTTTAAAACTCATAAAACCTGTTTAAAATGTATACCTTCCTGAAAGTATTGAAAAGTTCAGCACAGATTCAACACAACAATACTGCTTCAATCTGTGTTTCAAAGATTTTTTTGTAAGTAAAACTAATTTTAAATGCAAGTTTAAATTCTGAAGAAACAGATTATGAAAAGCCCATCAGAAAAGCATAAGTCTAAACATAGAAATTCTACACAGAGTTCCTAAGTAATATATGAAGCAATTTCTGTGTGGATCTTAACCAGTGTACTCAAAATCAAAGGTTCTGGTTTTGGCCAAGAACAGTGTTTTCAGAATTCATAGTAATGGCCAAATACTGTCCATAGGGGATGTTTAATGAAACCTGGATCATCATTTTTCATATAGAATTGTGTCTCATGAAGGCTACAGTGTCCCGTATGCCATGTGCTATCTTACTTTGAATACCTGCCTTCTTTGGTCGTGATGAAGATTTACATTTATGGGGCTTTCATTGCTAGTCATTATGTTCCATTATTAAAGATCTGAGTGAAGTCACTATGGCCTTCAGACTAATGGCAAATTGCTCATGCAGTCTTTGGACCAGATTCTCAGCTGGTGTAAATGGGCATAGTTCTTTTAAAATCATTGTCACAGTGGGGAATTTCTGTGACAGAGAATATGGTGCCTTAACTTGAATGGTCATGGGGGAAAAAAAAGCCCAGCAGCACATTTGAGCAGGTCTCAAATGTTAGCATGTTAGCAAGCTTCCTCCAAAGTAATGGGTAGGGATTGTCAGGCAGCATACAAAATAAGAACAATTGCCCCCTCTTTCCAACTGGAAGAAACAGTCAAAAGATCAGTTACTGGAGTTCACAGATGACAGCAAATCGGAAGCAGAGTAAGTGATAGTCTGCAGAATCATCAAAGGAACTTAGAAAAACTAAAAAAACATATTGACACTTAATTTTAATATTGCAGAAGTGGTTCACTTAAGGAATGCTGACATCAAGCAGATGTTCAAAAATGGAGACCAGTTAGAAAGAAAGCAGTGATGTAGAAAGGATCTGGAAATGATAAGTGTGCAGCAGATGCAACAATCTCATTGCATGATCCTCTTGAAAATAACAGAAACAGCAATCAGTATGTGGAAGAGAGTAGGTTGTAAGAGTAAGGAACTGATAAATCCTTTCCTGAAGACCATTTTGAGACCAAAACACTTGAGCATAACTTTGATTTCATCATTATGAGAAAATAACACAGGTAAATTGAGAGTCTACACATGCGTGAATAAGAAAAAAAAATATGGAGTTAGTGTGCTTAAGGAAAAATTTTTATATATATATATGTATGTATGTATATGTGTGTGTGTTTGTGTTTGAGAACAGAAAGAAATAAAATATACAGGTATTTTAGTGGAAGCAATATTATCATTTGCCTGTTTGTAACTGAGACTTTATGAATATGAAGAAACTGAGGAATGATTTAAAGTAATTAAATGCTAGGAGGAATAAGACTGAAGTTAAATGATAAATTTAGGTCAGGTTTTAATGAAAATATGGATAATTAGGTAGGCAACAGCAGTCTTCCTGTAGTAGATGTCGAAGAACAAGAGTACACAAAGGTTTAGCTTAAAGTATACCTCTTGTAAGATAGTGTGAGGAATTGACAAGATGAGTCAAATTCTTTCAAACTTGGTTGGATAAGATTCCAAACCTCCTCATTGTTGCTGTTCCCGTTTATTTAGTTGCTGATATTTAAAACACTGCTGCTTTGACATTTCTTGCCATTAATCCATTCTCTGGATCCTCGCCTGCAAAGCTGAAACCAAAGGATCTTCTTTTTCCATGCTATTAGAAGACAAAACATGGGAACAATGGTTGGAGATTATTTATGAGAATCTTGATTAGAAATGCATCCAGAAGTCTGAGGTGAATAGCAGAACCTCATGTCATATAACTAAGCAAAAGCACACCTTATCTTTCTAGGAAAGCTTTCAAAATAATCCTCCTAGAAACAATTTTTGCTCAGTATTTGTTGGAGGAGGGGGTCTCTTTTTGTTTTTTTTTGTTTTTTATTTTTTGTTTTTTTAACAGAAGAGACTGTTTAAGAATGATACTTGGTTTCTTAAAATTGCATTCTCTTTCTATTTGTCTGAAGTCATTTTCTATTTGTGACATAATCCTTCTGTAAATCAACTCACTATACCATGTTGTCATAAGGAAACATGTCATCAGGGGAAGGAGGTAGTGTTTGAGTGTGTGTGAACATTTAAGATGTCCTGAAGTCATTTAGACATCCTTAGTAATATTATCTAGTTAGAGCAAAGGAAAAATATACAGAATGCCAAAAAGGAACAAAAAATATTTTCAGTGAGAGTATTATAAATTTTCTGTGAAGAAAAAACAGCTCTATAGATGTATATAAGGGAGATATAAATGAACACAGACAAATATAAATGTAGAATTTTCCTGGAAGTGATACTTTACATTTCAGTGGAGAATTATGAAATACATATGTCTGAAATTGAAGAATGTTCATGAGTGACTTTGAGTATCATCTTGCTCAGTCCATCATAATACTGAAGTTAGGAAATGGTCACTTACAATTTATGCGGAAATTCTTGCTGGGTTCACTTTAATATCAATGTATCTGAAGTGTTGTACAGTGCTGATTTTGTTGAAGTCTAAGGGATTTTTGCATAGACTTCTGATGAGTCATTTTTCCACCCTTAGAAAAAAATCAAGAGGAATTTTTTAATGTATTTATAGGAACAATGTCTTTTTTATTTCATTTATTAGAGTGTTTTTAGTCTTCACAGCCACTTGTTGTCAGATCATTAATAGACTAACGCAAGCTAAGGAAAAAAACCCTAAAATTGAGATTAGTCTTTGTAATTGAAATGCAAAATATATTCAGCCAAGGAAAGGATTTTCAGACTCACTTAAAGAAAAGAAAATCCTATAAATAACGGGAAACTCTTCTTTTTTTAAATTTTTTATTTATCTCTGATCTAGGATTGATTTACTAGTATAGAAAAATTGATGTCTTATATAAACAAAGTGTTGCTTAAGCAATCATATTGTTGCATTTTGTGCATAGTAAAACCACACTCTAGGTTCTGAACAACTTCTGTCATTAAAACTATAGTGTTCCGAATGAAGTTGTGTCGGTGCTGATATGCTGACAATGGACAGCGTCCCTCAAGAATCACAGCCTTTTATATTAATGAGGGACATAACGTGCAGATTTCTGCTGGCCCATATCTGGCCATTAGTAATTTAGCCTTTGCAAGTTACTCTGTTTTCTGGAGAAGTGAGATCGAAGAAAAAACTTCATTATTGAAGTGCTAGTTCTGAGCATCTAAAAACATACACAGGGAAGAATAGGGCCTTTAATGTGTTTTCACGTTGTATTTTTTGCAGAGTTAAAATAAAACTAATAGTGTTAAATGAAGGAGATTGGTAAGCTTCTTTCTAGAATGCTTTATTATCCTAAAGATAGTTTTCTGGTCACAATGCCAATTTTCTAGAGGAATAAAGACTAACACTTCAGATTCATCATTAGTTTTAACTATTTTATAAGTACAATATCTTTTTTCTTTTAAGAAGCTTCCACCTTAAAAAGCCTGAATTTGGAGATTCTGGAATAGCTGGTCTTGGAAACTTAATGAACCCCCTGCTACTATCTCAGTGCTGGAGCCACCTATACAGAAAACCTGAGACCCTTACTGTGCCACCATTTCTTTTTTAACAATGTTTTCTTTTCCCCACTGCACAACCAGGCTCGGCTCCCTTCGTGCTCATCCACCTATAGTGTTTCTGAGGTATACTTGCACGTGTTCTCTCACACAGTTGACCTGCTCGCCCATCACCCTTTTTTGATTTCATTTACTTTTCATTTTTTGCCTTGCACTGTGCACAAGTGGGGAAGAATCAGCTGTGGGGGAAAATTCTGCATGACCACCCTGCAGCCATGTTCAGCGTGGTTTTAAAATCATCATATTAGTCTGGGATGTTGTAAAGTCCAGCTAGGCACCTGCTACATAACATAGGAGCATAAATTATATAATGAAAACATCATTACTTTTCTCTTACATTAAAATGAGAATACTTCCATAATGGGCTTGCAGATGCCCAGACTGCAAGATGCTTCACCAGTCAGTCTGACCTATTTTAACTCAATGGTATTATTGTAACTAGAAAGGCTCTGTAGAAATGGCCATCATGTTATGATTATTAATAACCTTGCTAGATATAGGATGCTTTATGGATATCTGAAGTTTGTTGTTATTTCCCAAAAGTCTGGCTTGGTTCATTATCTACCAAAAATTCATATACTGTTGTAAACACTTCCGTATCAACTTCATGATACTCTTCTACAGTTTAAGGGTATAGTACCAGCTTAGCAAGACTTGAAATGAAAAATACATGAAATTGTAATTAGAATGGAAAAAAAGAGATTATTTAAGATTGGCTTTTCATACCATGTTTTCAGAGTAAAGATGTTAAGATAAACCAGAATCCACAGTATCACAGGATAAAAACAGAATTTATAAAATACTGTCAATTGAATGCCATGACCCACTGTGTAATGATCAGGCTTCAGCATAGTATTACAGTTGATTAATGGATGAGTATCAAAAAGATGGATTTGAGGGTTTCTGTAATATTGAATCAATCCATCTGAAGCACGTAGAGTTCACTCATTCTGTATTTTAAAAGAATCTCTTAAAGTTGACAAGATCTCCTAAAAACAGGACAATTCATTGTATCTCACTGTAGAACCATAGTGAGCAAAGTTCTAAACCTAATATTAAATTGAAAATTTTGCTCCATGTGTATGAACTTGGTGCCCAAATGAAACTCAAGCTCCAAAAAAAAGTTACTTGTTGGTTTAATCCATGGAGATACTGTCCTAGGTTAAAAAAAAAAAAAAAATCCACTCTATAATTCACTTTAAAACAAATCTTGTGTCCCACTGTTTAGCGATACCTGATTTATAAATGTACTCTTTAAGGTCAGAAACATAGCTCCAAGAAACACAGTGCTTTATTATCAAAATGATGTAATAGTTGATTATGACTGTGAGTACACACGCGCGCGCACACACACACACACACACACACACACACACACACACACACATTCTTGATTTTGCATTCTAGTTTGGCCACTGTAACTAGATATTTTACAGATGTAAAGTAAATGACTTTGACCTGGTTAACGTACAGCCTAGTTTTTTTAAATAGTGTTCTGTCAGTCATTAATGGACTGCTTTGTTGACTATGCTCACAGTCACTCCTGCAGGTAACATGCTGATCAGCGATATAGGTCCCTAAATTCTACTTCATATACACCAATCTTCTTAAAAAATACCATTGTTGAAAGTGCTATGAAATACACACACATGCCAAAAAGTGAAGGTAATACTGATAGAAAAGGAGGTTGTAAGACTTCAACACTTAAAGGTATCATTCTAGGCAAATGAGATTTTAGACAGTCTCATAAGCAACTGAGGTGAAGTGGGGAGGAAATGGGACTGAACTGGTATTATGTGATGCTCTGTGTTTGCACATTGGACTCATTCAGATTAGTTATGTTTACTCCTTCACATAAAGATGCTCTTACTTCACTATTAATGAACACCATACAAAAGCAAACATAAAGAGCTCACATAATCCATCACTCTGTCCCTGAGCAGGATCAGCTGTATGTAACTAGTATCTTACTGGTGTGTGTCTAATTTGTCCTCAAGAAACTTCAGCCACTCAAGCACTCAATCCTAGCACTTCTTTATCCTTATTAATACAAAAGATTTTTTTTCTAATATCAGGGTACGAACAGGCAGAAAATCTAATGAGAGTCTTTTTAAGGACAAAGAGATGCTTACCAGTTTTTCTGTCCAAGACAAATAATTGCTTCTGGCTCTACCACGAGATAAGTTGTTTTAAAGATGATCAACTATCTGTCCTTGAAAGTATCTGATATGTATTCTGCAGTTTATTGTGCCTCATTACTATATGAAGGCCTCACTGTTTTTATCATGGCTATCATCGAATGCCAATATAGAGTAAATGATAATACAATATTCATACACATAGAAAGACAGAGTGGTTTTCTAAGCTAATACAGGGAGCAAGAAATTAAATTTGGTTCTTGCGGATGAAAGGCAGAGGCCATCTTCATTTGACCAACCATTCTTCTGAATGATCTGTGTAAATTTAAAAAGAGCTGTAGATCAACAGGCATCTGAGCTTGATGCCACTTTGTTTTCTGCAAATCCCACTCTTATAGTTCTCATCAGCAAAAATGGTGAACTTGCCCTTTTGCATATTAAGGAAATAAGCCAGCGAAAGGAGAACTAGACTCTTCTTGCTTTGCCTGCAGCTCCAGCCATTTGTTCTTTTTGCATTCTGGAGGGATTGCTGTCTTTGAAAGGAGTGGAAGCCAGTGCGTTTCCTTAGCGGGTCTCAGGTATTTATGGCTCTCCTGCCTGATCAGATTCCAAGAACTATTTTGCCTTTTCCGTAGCTATCAGACTGCGGTACTGATTAGTGATCTTGGAACAGATAGAGTCTACCTCAACAGAAAAAGAAAATTGGAGTATTAAGGATTTAGTCCCTGTCCACAAAGGAAGTCTTTGGGATTTGTAGGAAAGGGTCTGCTAGCCGAAGTATTAGGGTGTCAGTGTGAGAGTGTGCAAGCAATTTGTCCTTTATATTCTGTCCAAAGAGAAGATCTTTGTATCTAAAGATGTGGAAAACCTGGCTGTCTGATGAGCCAGATCATGTGATGTACTTAAAAAAAACTTTTTTCCAGCTGATCACAGTTCCATGGTTTCAAAACATACTGTGTGAGATCTAGATTGCTTTCTTTTAAACTGCAGACTGAAGGTATAAAAAAAAAATATGGATACATTCTTCTCTGGGGGCAGGAGAACACCCTCTCTGTTTTGGAATGGACCATTTGAGCTGAAATCCAAAGGAGCATCAGTCAAAATTGAAGATTTCTGTGGCAGCTCTAGGTATTTGAAGAGGCAAGGAGGCACTGGACATTCTCTGGACTCCATAAAGGATGCATTCCTCTTTATGAGGTTTCTAACCTCATAAGGGACTCTTCATTTGGAAATACAGGTTAAAGTCAGGATGCAAGTCCAGCACTGATCAATGTCACCTGTTATTATTTTGGAAAATGGAAAAGGTTGCTATAGGTAAACAACCTTCTGACCTCCAAATATGGTAGAAGTTCTCCCAAAATAATGTTCAATAAAGCCCTAAAAGCCTGACATTTGGTTTGATCCAGGAGAAGAAAGGAGTAATGTTAACTATATTGCATAATATCTGATATCCAGGGGAAAAAAGAACCACACTCCAGATAGGAGCTTAAGGTAGTTTGTTGTGCCTACACCTATTTCTATGGTGGTTACTGCAAGAAAATATTTTTCTTAAGCTGATTCCCAGTTCAAAGTTTCTTAATTTTGTACGTCGAGATCATCATCAAATAGCTTTGGACCTTCACAGAATGCCAGGGACACACAGGCAATAGAAATGGAATCAGTGTTGCAGGAGTTCAGCTGAATGTGCCTTCTGACAATGGTAGAACAAAAGCAAAAAAAAAAAAAATCACCTGTTATAAGAAGTTTCTGAAATCTGTTTTTCAGAAATAGTCAATGTAGGTTCATCTTGAGAAACTTAATTATTATTTTGATTTTGAGAAAAGCTTTGGAATTGGATGCATTGGTAATCTTTGAACTAAAATTGCCAAAAAGGTAATTGACTGTACTATCAGAGAACTTTTTAAGCTGTTACATACAAGATCTTTAATTGAAGAAGTACCAAATCTTCCGTTAGAAGACAAACTGGATCTGTATATTCACCATTGTGAAGAATTTGAGGTAGAGTTTGCTTCCTGCTTTCTCTTGTAGAAGACATCCTTGTAGAGTCCATTTTCCATCTCAGAGTCTAATAACAGAGAAAAGCTTCTTTTCACCTAATCCTTTTTATTGTCACCAGTTTCCAGACCTGGTAAAACTGTGGGCATGGTCAACTGAAGGCTGCTTGAGAGGAATAGGCAGAAGGTTTTTAAAAACTGCTACTTACCTTTAGTTATAGCAAGGTTTTTATAGTTTCTTGAAGCCCAGGCATTACAGGGTAGTAGTACTATATACCTAGCTGGAGAGGCTTTTATTTTCTCTAGAGCCCCTTTGCTCAGCACCTTAGCAGTTCCACTTGTCTAGGATGAAAGAGATGCTCTGTTTCTCTGGTTTAATTCAGTTAAATCACAGCAAGTTTCTTTAAAAAGTGATTCCCTTGTGGCAAGAAAAGTAGATCGTGAGTGCTCTGAAATGGTAAAATATAAATGGTAACATATTAATGATAAAATATAAATTCATTTCCTCTTCAAACTTTGTAATCTACAATAAGGTTTTTCCCTCTTTTATGAAAATCGTTTAGCTTCATGCTTGTCATTTTTATAAATGTTAGCAGGAGTATTTAAATGAACTTTCTAAGAGTGGAAGTACATTAATTAGCAATGATGCTGACTTAGCAGTTGTGTAGTATAGTATGTGTGTAATACATATATGACCGACTCATTATCCAGTTGTTAAAAAGCACAGTCATCTTTTTAAAAATAGCTGTAGTTCACTTGAGATGTTAATTAGACCAGATCGACTTCACTTACATTTTATCTTAAAAATACTGTACAAAATTTAGAATAACTGATTGACCCACAGAGGAAAGTCCGAAGTCTGCTAATTTATAAAACTACACGTAGGTATGCAGTGACCCCATTTTTTATCTTCATTTGTGTCTCAGAGTTTTTATTATCAGCATCAATCTCTCTCTCTTTCTTTCTCTCCCTTTCCCCCGGCTTCTGCATGTGCTATGTGTTTGGCTGAAAGCGTAATGAAGGAAGCCTATTGATCTGCTTGTTGCAAGTATAGCGGCAGATGAATGTTCATCACAGCGCTATTCCCTGCTTTCCAAAAAACAGAAAATAAAATGTGAGCATGAAAAATTAGTTGCAAGAAGGGAGACGCTCAAGTGTATAGCATGTCATCTGTTTTATTTAGGCTCATTGATAGGTTAGCTCATGGTGTCTTGTGTTGTGAGAAATCTGCAAATTTTTGTGTTAGTTTTCTCTCCCAGAAAATACATTACTTCCATAAACATAGTTTTGGAATATATATTGGCTGCATACTGATTAACTGGATTTGATTGTATACTTAGATTTGTTAATAAAACACTATAGATTATGATTATAATCTTATCTGATAATACAAGAATAGGGGGGCCAGTACAGGGAATTAAGTGTTCAGAGAACTAGAGGAAATACTGTTTCCTGCAACAGGCAGTTGATCTGTTGAATTCATGACTTTGGAAGCTCACTCAGAGACTGCAGGAAGATTTTTAAGTGCTCTAGATTAAAGTATGGTTATCTGTAGCATACATTACACAATGTTGTACATAACTGAATCTCATTCTTTAAAACTTGAGTGAGTTAAGAGGTTGTTCCTCCTCCTAATTAGGCTAGTTTGAAAAGAACACAATGCTGCTATACTGAGAATCGCAAGTCTGACTTGCAGGCCCTTGCCGCCAGCATAGACTCTAGAATTCAATTTTAGTTACAGGCTCTTAAATTCCAGGACATTTACACTGCACTGCACAACTGGTTTGTGCATGTGTGGACCACTTCCATCTCAAAGGCAGAGGGGACTACTTTTGATATTCAGACTCAAGAGCATCCTCTATGTGTGCACAGAAAGTCCAACATTTTGAATTTGTTGCATTTCTGCAAATTCTACATATAGGGCTTACAGAAGGCTTTGCTGGCTCTCCTGCACTAAGAAGGTATACCAGCTTTCTGAAACCTGGCTTAGGAATTTTTACTGTGACAGTCCCTTACACTTTGTAGTTCTTCTGCATTGTGTGTTTTTTCCCTTTTTTCCAAAAATATATCTACCTATATTACTAACAAGTGCACCAATTAATGCAATTTTTACAGTTAGTTTCTTCTGATATTATAACTTAAAACTTTACAGCAGCAGATCTGCTGTAAAGAAGATCGCCAGATACTAAGTTTAGGAGAATGAATTCAACAGTGATAATTGTCAGTGCAACTGGTAGACAACTGAAGAAGTTGAATCTTCAGTTAATTATTAGGCACTAGAGAATGCTTTGATATCAGTATTGTTTTTCTAAGTATGCAAATATTTTAATATAAAGGAAAATCCAAAGTGAATATCCACATACAATAGCTGAAGCTTGAATTGCATATTGTTCAAAGTATGTTTCTAGCACTGCTTCTGAAGATGATTAGAGTAACAATTATGGAAGTATGAAAGCAATTTAAATAGATCTGATGATACACCAAAGGTGGTCTTTAGACTTTCAGCCTAAAGTAAGTAACCCATAATGAGTAAATTATGATGTTTTCTTATTGGGCAGATTACCAAGAAAATAGCTAGTTTTGTACTGAGTTTTTATGGCCCAGATCTGTACATTATTTTGAGTATATTATATGCAGACTTGACACAAGGGTAACACAAAGTTTATATTTTGTTACATAAATTAACTTTCTTATATGTAATACAAACATATCTCATAGATAAGGAAAGCACAAACAAAATGAGTCACACTTAGGGAAGACACACACAACATGAGGATTTTCTTTTTCTTTGCATTTTCTTTTTTTAAACTTTTCAGTCTATATGACTCACTTGGAGAATATTTTTGAAATATGAAGAATTTCTATACCAGAAAACTGGTTGTGACATTCAACAGTTACAATCTCAGCGTGATATAATTTAAGGGCAGAAGTGTTTTAGGGGGCCATGGCCAATAAGAGTGGAGCTGTGCCTTAATATTTATTAGTCATTTTCACTAACATAAGATCATTGTCATGGCATAAACAAAAACTGTTCTTTGGCGATTAAAGCTCTACCTGGGCTCGGGGACACAAGATGAAGTGAACATAACTAGTTCCTCTCAGTTGCTCTTCTTTGATTTCAAGCAGGACTCCAGCAGATGGAGAATTTGGTTATAAACATCTAGCATAAATACACTAATCCACTGAAGAAAAATTGCAGCATTAAATCGAGGTTGCCTACCTCGTTGCCTTATGAACCCCATATCCTTTGTTGAGATGCTCTTTGAACTTTAAAGTAACATTTTTCTAAGTTAGCTCTGTTTTCATTGGTGTGAACACTGAGGTTTTCATATTGTTTCTGGACATGGCTATAATTAACATGGCAGCCTTGTCCTCAACAAGATCCACAACGTGAAAACAGACCAGAAAAAAGTGTGTCTTTCTATATCTGTGATATCTACAGCTCAGAACTGAATGGACACAACAAAGCCACTAGCCATTTGGGTTTTGTACAGTTATATCGGTACAATGTAGTCTTGCTTCTCTTTGTTATATTTTCGCAGTTGCTAATGGAACAGTGAGTTTTTAAGATTAGGATTTGTAGGTATTTCTTTTTCAGATGCCAACAAGAAGTCAAAGCTTTGGGCTCAGCTACTTGGCAATTCCCATTGAAAGAGTTACATTTTTTCTATTGCATTTTACTTTACTAGTAGTAGCACTGTCCTCTGGGCTTAAGAAAGCACAAATGAATTAAAATTCTAATTTTTAGAGAAATATGGTTTCCTCAGTGCACATTAAGATGTAAAACTATGAAAAGTCAGTGATCTAGTGTCCTAATCCAGAGAAAATAGCTTCGATGGTTCTATCTTCATTCTCTTTATTTGGATTAGTAGCTGTGCAAAAAATCCTCTATAGCATTTTCTCTGCCATACCAGAATAGAGAGCGATTTTTGCTAGAACAGATGTTGTATAAAGTAAGGCATTCATGACAGCTCGTGAATGAAAGTATGGCAAAATGTCAAGTCACATCGGTAAGGAGATTGCATCATTGCAATAATCTGATCAAGGTACACATGAATAACTTCACTGAATGCTGTCTTAGATATCTATAATAAAATTCACTTTAAAAATGTCATTTAAAAAATCTATTTTTATATTTGTATTTGCACTTTTTAATATAATATATGCTTGTTTACCAACTGCTGAATCTCAAATTACATCCATCAGCAATTCATATACTGAAAAAGGAGGCAAAATTTTACCTAGTCCTACTGCTTCTCTGCTCATAGTCCTACCTTGTGACTTCTGTCAAATAAAATTATCCCAGCATATAAATACTTTGCCCTTGTTCTTTTTCTCCTCTACAAATAAACTCAGTCCAAGCACTAGGTTCATTTACATAGAACTATTTCACATTCAGGGAAGCTGTAAAAACTGGGATTTGAAAGGCATCTCATTTCCTCTTAAAGATTTTGGCTTAAACTGTTATCTATTCATCTTACCAAAATCATAATAGTTTTTGTTTATTTTTATTTTGGTGAAATGCTTGCCAGCTCTGCGTTTAACAAGCAGAGAATAAATAAAATTCAAGTGCTTGTTAGAAAGGCTAGGCACTAAGAAATTGAATGATAAAATCACAGATATATTCCAGATAATGTTATCTAAGGTTCTTTATTATAAAATGAAGTAATTCAGAAATAGCTCTCCACCCTCCTCCATTTGAAACTCTGAAGTTCTCTGCTTTTTTTTTCAAGACAAGATATGTCTTTATGTTTCAATTTTAAATGCAAATTTTTCCCTTTCTTCTTGTTCTGTAAAAAAAGTGAGACATTTCATCCTGCCTTATGGTAGAGATATGTAATCCGTTATGAATCAGTAATCCTTTATGAAACAAATTAGATCAAGTCAGAGAACTATGAGTATCATTTTCCTTTTGATTGGTTGTAGTTTAGGTTCGTGTATGTAATGTGCATTTGCATCTCCCAATGTCAGTCTTGTCACTGTTCGTTTATAAATACATCCATTTAAACAATTGTTTTCCCTTTTCTTGTGCTGTGCCCCACCTTGGACTGTATGGTGTTAAGCTGTGTTGATAAGATACACCTATGAGATTTCCTCTCTAGCTGGCCACTATCTTTTTTTTCTTTTTCATTCAGAAGAAAGCTGCACACCAGCATACAACATTTAATATCTTTTTGTTTGGATTGTACTATTTAAACAGTTTCCTTGCACAGCCAGATATTGGTTTGTAAACTGCTACACTCATAATAGCAGTCAGTGCAACTGCACCCTACGTTCAGATCGCAGCAGCAGCCTAACACTTCAGAACCAGCTTGAGTAACAGAGTCTATGGAAAATGAGTCTAGAGTCTGAAATATTAATAAGCAAACCAAAGTAGAGCTTACTTCAGTTACATTGCTTTGGGGCTTTTGGAGTAATCACTGATGTAAAATGCCATCAAGTGTGATCTATTTTACATGCATCTCTAGTGGACAGGAACTGTTTTAACACATAGTAATCAATTTAAATAAACACAACAGCATCAGTATCAGTAATATATAGTCGGTGTGTTCCCATCAGTGTTCCTTACATTAACTTTCTGTTTTCCAGCTTTTAAAATGCAGTTTTGTAACATGGAAAAAAGCTTGATTACCAAATAGCTTTGATTTAAGAGCTGGAGAGGGGAAGGATTGTCCTTATTTATAGTATTTTCCATATGCCTTTTTATTTTACCAGTTTCCATGATTCAGTGCTGCTAGAAGCCCAACCACATTGATGTTTTGTTCTCAGCCCGGGGTGCTGAGCGCCCACTGCTGTGTGGAAGCTAGTGGTCGCCGTTGTGCTGGACCTTGCAGTCTGCACTGCCAAATTCAAGACGGCCCTATAGGAATCTTACCTTTCGAGCCTTTGAGGCTTCTTTTGAGGTTCAAAGCAGAATCCTAAATGCAAATCCTCTTCCTGCATTTGTATTTCTGATTGCTTTCAAAAAGAATTTCTAACTTATCATAGAGAGCGTGGTTCTTGGTGTGGCATTTGCTCGATTCCAGCCTCTCCTTTCCTTAGCGTATGAACTCTCTGAAATAATTTATTCATCCATGATGATTCTGATTTCACTTTAATGATTCTCCTCAGAGGAATATAGTTTTCTGCCTCCGTGGGTAACCCAGCTCTTCATACAATAAATTCCCAGTACTGGTGATTTACTGCTCAGATAGATTCACAGACTGAAGCTTTGTTTTCTTTGCAGTTGTTGCTCCCTAGTTGAATCTTAATTTTAAAAAGTCTTATTCATTTTTATATTTAAAAGTAAATAAGTTGAGATTTTGTCTGTTACGAGTACTGTATACATTAATGGCTGTAATGGACACATTACCTGTATTTACTAGTTTTTGCACTCTTACCTGAAGGCCTTCAGATCTGATGCTCCTAGCTGAACTGAAAAGTTTAAGAAAGTTTAAGCAACATTGATTTACATGAATTCTTTAACATAAAGAACATCATGTTGTTTTATGTAGCAGTGAAGAGTATGCTTTTTTCTAATGCAAAAATACTTTGATTCTGTGTCACATGTAACTCCAAAAATTTAAATTTAAACATTGGCTAAACCTAATCTTCATTAAGGACATTCATAAAAGTGTGCTGTCAGTTTAAAAGTAATTAGTGGTTAGTTTTGCGCATGCTTTGTCAGACTTTCCTAGTTTCTAGGTAGAAAACCTTCCTTTGGAAAAAATGTGAAAGGCTTATACTCACCACAGCTCTCAGTGTTAGCATTGATCACTTAGTATGCAGTACAGAAGCATATAATTTATTGAACACTGATACAGGTAGAGGAGTTGGATAGAAAAAAAAAGGGTTTTAACAATAGGAAAATATGCAAGTCTCTTATTTCTGTCTTGAAAGCTATGTACTGCACTAGCGATGTACTGCTTGCACTTAAATCAGCAAGTTATGAACTTCATCTGCAGATAACACATTCTAGCATACTTTAGCCATAGAGGTTGTTTCAGGCATCAGAACTGATCAAGAATCAGTGACCAAGGAGACTGTCTAGATCTTCCTTGTTCTGTCAAATGAAGGAGGAGGCCACAGGGAAGAGGAGGAAAGGAGAAGCAAGTAATCCAGGAAGGCAAGGGTAAATCCTGAAGTGCCATTGCTACACTCTCCTCCTGTCTCTTCATGCAGACATTCAGTGGTTTCCCTTGATTTATATACATGAATGGCAAATCCAGAGATGTCTGCTAGCACCTATCTCATTCTACCTGAGCTCAGTCAGATTTTCCTGGAATGTATTTCCCATTTATAGACTCTGTGTAAATGTATATTTACATACAAATTTTTTGTGATACAGGCTTTTAAAACCCTGTAAAGAATTCAAGATATTGTGCATTTATGACTTTTGTAGTACTTTTTAATTTTTTTCTGAAAGCCACAAAAGACGGTAGTTTCACAGCCTCAAACTATGTCTATGCCAGAAACATTTTATCCCTGTAGAAAAATTAGACAGGCAATGTCCTCTGAGTGGGGACACAGTTAAATAAGAAAGCTCTGATTTCTGTTCATATAGTAAAAACACATATGCAAGTGAAATGAATGGCATCAGCAAAACAAGAAGCCAGTTTATGCTGTGCTGTGTTTTCAGCTACTTTGGAGCTATGTCTGTGCAGATTTTCTGACTGAATGACATGGGGAAAAATGTTTTGTTCATGCTCATAAAATTAAAAAGTAGTCCAGCCATTCACTTTAGAGTGCTAATAACTATTAAAATGTCCAACCAAAACTGCTGGCAAAGGCCAGTGTAAGAAGCTGAAATTTAACTGTAAAAATGCTTTGAAAACATAAAAATACTGGTGCCCTTTTGTTGACTCGTTTAGCCTGAAGATTGATTGGTCAGTTGATTAGTGGCTTTTAAAGTCTACCATTGTTTTGGTTTTGCTGTTACTGTTTTTCACATGTTCATCTTTTTATTAGCATAGAGATAAGAGGAATGTCACCTCTGTAGTCAGCATCCAGGAGGATAGATTGTAAGCATGAAATACAGGTCTTAGGCTTTCTTGGAGATTAAAAGTTTGATTCAAAATGCTTGGAAGGTCATAGGAAAGATGCTTGTTTTTTTTATTGCCAGCTCAGAAGATTTAGGAATAAAAGTAACAGAAACAAAATGTTCCAGAGAGGTATCTCTTCCTTCCCCACCAACATTTATTTAGATATTGCCTATAACTCGGTGTTAACAAAACTGAATCATGTTTCCCAGTTATAGCGCATGGGGTGAATGGTGAATGCAGCTATTCTTCCACTTCAGAAACTTGGAGATGAGATAGTTGTCTGCTGGAACAGAAAATGTGATGCTATAACAGAAAGTGTTGAATGGGTACCAAGGAAGACCATATTGCGTTCTTTGTCTCCAGGTTGATGCAAACTTCATGTTTTATGCTGGACAAACCTCTTACACCATTTTCAGGGCTATACACTCATTTTCTGTGTGTCCTTGCAACACATATGGGATGATTTTCACGTAAGCTAAACGCTCCAAATGCGGTTGAAAGAAATGGCAGCTCTAGGGGCTTTGCATTTGAACACAAATCCAGCTGGAGGTGTGTCAAGTTAAACTTAGCCTAGATATCTCTGTCTTAGTTTCTCATTTGTAGAATAAAACTATCCCTCTGCTTCACAGAGTTATTATAGAAATAAAAGTCTTCATGTGTATAAGGACATTTGGTATTGCAGAATTGAGTGCGACAGAAAAATCTATAAAGAACAGAGTTTGCATATTGTTCAGTAAGTAAAACATAAAATCATTTTTCCGACAGAGAGGGTGAAAAGAAATAGCCTCATTTAGTCTGAAGCAGAAGCCCTACTGAAAAAAATACGATGAAATTAGAGACCGTCTCATAATGCCTACATTTCAAAGGAAAAATAAAAGTTGTACAGATAACACTGATCTGATATTTCCTAACAGTTAAGTGTTTCACTTAACCTTATTAATGTTACATGACTATATTGGATGAAGAATTTATTTTAAAATTCATAAAATCATTTGAAATGTGATTTCAAGGGTCACACCACTGAGGAAAAGTAGTTTCCATTTCTTGCAGTTTTATGGGAATTTATTTGTTTTGATGTTACATTTGAATTGACTGTTGCTGGGGCCAAGGAAGAAATATGTGAAAATAGTTGAAATTTCATTTGAAAGCAAAATACTTATAAAATAACAGAAATTAGACTTATTTTAAGATGTTAATCTTATTAATATATGGCAGGGGTCACAGTAATTTATTCTGTGCTTGAAGACAGCAGTTTATTTACATCACTTTTGTATTTTTAGTCCTTCTGAAAGACAGCAGTTTTTAAAAGCTTGTTGGACTGGAACAGACAAAGAGTTGACAAGGTCTTCACACCGGTCAGACAGGAAATAATTCAGACACCTAACACATACTCCTAAGGCCAAGTGATTCATCGATCAACTTGCCTGGTTGTAAGACAGTACAAAAATAAGGCTGAATAGTAGCATTATAGCTACACAGTGCACAGAATTCTCAAAGCTCTACTCCAGGCTTTTCAAATGGAATGATTAAGGAAAAATATTTGACTTACTTTATCCAATGACTGTTGTTTAACAAATGCAGGAAACATATCTAAGGAACAGTGTAACACATGAAAGATATTGCTGTAAATTACTGTTTTTCCATATGCCTGCTACTAAATTTGTATTCAGCATAAAGCCAGCAAGAGTTTAAGCATGTAGAACACTTGTATATATACGTTGACACAGCAATTTGCACAGTTATTTAAATTCTTCCTCCTCTGATATTACTGCTTTTAAAGAAAGAATTGTTTATGAGGTTTTTTAGTAACAGGTATATGTGTGCCAGTTGGTTTACAGTAGTTAATATCACTGCTATCTGGGGAGAACAGAGGTCACAATTTTCCAAACTCTTCCCCCTCAAGGAATGCCCAAAATTGATGGGAAATGAGAGATGGAGGAGCCCGGGAACAAATAGAAAGGATCGCTATCATGTAGGTTAATTTTACATAGTTCTTTCCAGTGATAACATTTATTCTTTTAATGTGCAGTATGTTAGGCAAATAATTCCTATTTCTGTGGCAAAGAACAAGAGCAATAGGGATGTCTTTCTCTTATGCCACTTTTGGAAAGCAAATGTATTAGTTCTGCCTTTATTTACACTATCTACTTCTCAAGATTATTTCCAGGGCATTTTGGACTTTTTAAAGATTTTCATTTAAACCTATAAAAGATCTTGTTCACAGTTAATAATACAAGTAGTAGAATTTTCAGTTTTCCTAAGTGCAAAAACAAAAAATCCTCTGACTACTCCAGGATTTTAAAAATATATTTTTTTGTTCTCTGGTTATTCAAGTAAGAGTATATGTAAAGGAAATCTGATTAGATTCACTTGATTTAGTAATATATATTTATTTATATTTACTAAAATATATTTGAATGGCCTCAAGAAGGAATAAGGCTGCCCATTTCCTCTTCTCTTTTCATCTTCCCTTTCCTTGCAGGTGAATTACTATGTAGTATCTAGTTTTATAAAAGAGCGGGAGAAGCATATGACCAGGTTTCTCTCATCTACCTCCAGGAAGTCTCTCTCAGGCATTAGTAGGTGTGTCTACTGTGCTTTTAGAGATGATCTTTTAGAGAAGGAACATGTCTGTCATAGGCTTGGAGGCTGACAGCAGCCTGTCCGGGCGCAACAACAGCCTGCCTGCAGATGTGCTAACACCATCTTAATTAACTGGATGCGCTCAGCTGCACGGAGGGAGTCAGGTGTTCCAGCAAGCAAGCACTGGTCACAGGATACTGCTTTGGGATTTCCTCTCTGAACAAAACCAGTCTGGTCTTGAATGAGCTCTGTCCTGCTCTTAGAATATCGTAGAAACGTGCTCTCTGTCTTTCCCATGCTCTTCATGTAGCATATCTGTATGCTGGCCCATGCTTGGACTTAAGAAGACAAAACTCAGCTCATGGGTTGGGGTTTTTTTCTCATACAAATGTAAATGTTTCATAAAATTCCCTGGCATGAGATTAAAAAAAACACTTCCTTTTTCTTGCATCTTTTTATTCTGAACTATCATATTTATGTAGCTACTTTGTAGTAGCTAGGTTCATTCCCGTTAGCTTTCTGACCTGGCCTTCTGGCCTTTCCGGTTTACTATTTTGTCTCCTTGTTTTAAACGCCTTTGTATGTATCATGGTTCTTCTTGTTTTATCATTCAGTGAGGCATTTAGCTTGCAATTTAGGTTGATGCGTAAGATTTTGTTTGAACCCCCTTTTAATAATAAACATTTTTATTTTCCATCTCCAGGACAAGGTCAGTTTTAGTTGAGAGGCTATGAATAATCAGCATCTTTTTTGTTTCCCAGAAAACTGTCCTTTGTCTCCTTTAGTTTCACTCTGTTCCAAATACTGGATAATATCTTTTTTTATTCTGCTCCTGTAAAAGGAAGCAATTCAACTCTCATGTCTCTCTGGTATATTCATCCATTCACCGCAACTGTCCTGTTTGAACAGCAGTTAGGTTGAAGCATAATCTGACCATATTCATAGTCTGCTGGGAAACAATGAATAAAATTAAATCTATCTTCATGTAAAATGTAGGTGGCTAGGAAAAAAACTCAGAAAAGGTAAAACTCAGTAATACGTGGATAAAGACATAAAGGCATATTCTAGATTTGAAGATGACTTTTGTTTGGTGTCTAGTCTACTAAACATAACACTTACTAAGCAGCTAAAATTTGCTCCTAAAATATTTTTTATTTCAGGAAAGTCTGTAATTCTTCAGACTTTTTTTAATTCAGTGCAGTTTTTCTGTTCTTTAGATATCCTTGAGCATAAAGAGTCTGCAAGCATCATTTCTAACTATGAATAACTTAGAAATACATCAGATAGGTAAGATTTACGTGACTAAATGTAGACACACACAGTGGAAACATCTACATCTGAGCTACCTGTGCAGACTGCATTTATAGTCAGTAGAGAAAACAGGCACATCTTAGGTGCAATTCATTTTATCCTAAAGTATATGCCTACACTAGGCTAGATGAATAGTGCCCTAAAAGTACTTATTTGTTCCCACTGACTCCGGGTGAGTAATTCCATATGTAGAATACTACATTATTCATGTCTAAAGTGAGGTGAATCTCACTAACAGCGCTGCTCCTTTTAAAAAGTGTGTTCATGTGTTTGCTCCTATAAAATTGCTTGAGTTCACTTTCCTCTCCCTTTAAGAGGTGTTCTCAGCTTCAAAATAAAAAAAGGCGGTTGGGGGGGGGGCCGCTCTAGTTTTGGACTGAGTTTTGTCCTAATTCAGATGGTGATTAAGCATACTCTTAAGACATGCATCTCAGTGTAAGAGCGCACTTTTGAATGCATTCCTGAAATAGGAAGATTCCATCTTTAATAGGATTATTTAATCCTCAAGTATTTTGTTGAAAAGGTTTTGGAGTTGGCAATTCTAGACATGCTTTTTCTGTGAAATCGTTTGAACAACCTTATTTTTATATTGCGTATTACTTCAACCTAAGCAATTACAATTTTCTCTGAACTTCAGATTAGATTTAAAACAACTTTTTACATGAAACTAGTGTATTTCATTACATTTTTCAATCTTTTCCTAGTTTGGCTTAGAGTAATAGGCCAAAATTAATCAATTAATATTGTTTACAGTGTTACTGCACAGGTTTGTGACAATATTAATTATGCTTTAATTTTATTTTATGTATTTAGATACAGATATTGATATGTATTGCATCATTAGGGAGAAAAGAATATTTTAGGCAGGAAAGACCATGTATACTCTTACACTTAGAAATGGGAGCATATGTGGTTTTACATCTATTTAAAGCAGGCAGTCTTCAGTGCTGAGAGACCATTCAAAAGACATATACACTGAGTATATGGTATACAACTCAGATTATATAGTTACTAATGCAGAAAGTGAGTAACTAATATATAAATGATGAGTACAATTTGGCCATCACAGTATATACTTGAGTGGCACTGAGATATTTCTTGCCACTTAACTGCTTTGTAGTATCAAATTATAAGAAGCATTTGTGTGAAGTATTAGGGGGCTGTATTGTAGTGCTAGTTGCTATGTAATTTTTCTGTTCTATCTCTTAAGTAAATCACGTGGAAAAAAGCAGCAACATTGTGCTTTCCCAGATCGCACAGAATAAATTGTCTTCACATTACTGCTGGAGTTTCAAGGAAAGGTGATATGAGTAATACACTTTCCCACAGACAGTAACCTGTAATATGTGCATGACCTCATAGATAAATCTGGCATTTATGAGACAGAGGAATATAGTTCTCAAATTGGTAACTGCTGCTATGCTTTGCATATCCTGCTTCCTTCATTACAGCTTGGCAAACCCATTCCCTTTCCCGTATCTTGGTCCTCTGTGTCGATATATATGTTTGGGTTTCTGCTGGTGGTTCCACATTCTGCATGCTTTCCTAAAAGTGGAGCAATATGTTCTCCCATAAATGATCAAGGTTATGGGCTAGCTTCCTACAGGCTCTGTGATCCTGAGAAATTGGTTCTTTCTGTTGGTGATAAATCATGTTTTGATGTCATTGTTCTGAATTGTTCTTCATGTTGTAAATTTGACTTGAAATGTTCTCCCATAAGAGTTAGCTTTTCATATTGGGCTGGAAACTCTTCATCTTTGTGTAGCAATTTGTTTTATTATAACCAATGGCTTTTAATTGTACCTCCCATAATGAAGAGCTGACTTAATACTCTGTGCTAATCTTATTATGACTTATAAAAGGTAAGTAATTTCTCTAACCATTCCTAAAGATCATGGTAAAATGTTAAAGGGTTCTTTTAATTTTCTTTTCTCTTTATTTTTCACATGAACTTTTCACTTACAGCATGAGCTTTTCTTTTTGTCTTTTTCTGTTTTTCTTGTAAAGTTTTTTTTGTGCACACTATTATTTGCAGCAAAACATGTCATGTAGATTTAAATACATCCAATTTATTACAGTCAGTGATTTCATTTTTCAGACCAATCATGATTGATTGATAGATGGAAATTGTCAGCAGGTCTCTTGATTTTACCATTCCCTTAATTTATTTTAAAGTACTTTATTTCATGTTCTGTTTATGCTTCAGCCTATGGGAGAAAGCTTACTCTGCATTTCAGCACAATGAAATTGTATCTTAAAGAACATAAAATCCAGTTTCCTTAAAAAGCAGTAACATGAATGAATGCTTTGCGTTTCATTACATTCTGCCTGAACTATGCAGGGGAATGGTACTGGTTGATAGCTCACTGTATCTGCTGCCAAGATACATTGTAAGCCAACAGGATGTGGACTGGACAAACAGTGAAACTCTACCTTTCCTGGGAAAGGATAGACAGCCACAGGTATTGTTTCTGTAACAACCTGTGAGTGAGAAGAATTACAGTAAATAATATTAATTGTTCGTCCCAGTCAGTCATGGTACTATATGTGATGTAATACAGAATCTTTACTTTGCAGTAGCTGTGAAAGGAATACAGATTTTTTGTAAATCTCACAAAATAGCAAAATATACAAATAATAAAATATGATAAAAGGCACCTACAGCACATGACTCCATTTATACAAAGGTCCATTATAGCTAAAACTGTATGTGTTAGAAAAATGGTGGGTTTTATTTGAAATCATATTTTAATGCAGTTTTGTTTAAAAACAGCATTTAGGATATGAATATACAATTCATATTAAACAAATGGAAGTGTTATATAATAACTAATTATGATATCAGTTATGTTAAAACATGGTTTGTATTCTGCAGCTGTGAGCATAGTTTGGGAAACAATCAAGTCTAGGTGATCAAGCATTTTATTCAAATATCATGGATTCCTCTTCCACAGCTGCTTTTAAAATTTGTGGAAAGCAAATTATTTCCCATACTGCATATGTTGCCTGTCAGGTGAGTGATAAACTGTAAACTTTAGGCCTGTTGTAAGAAACCACAAAGAAAATTTAACTTTGTCACTGAAGTCCTCTGTGTGCACAGAATTAAAAAAATGACCTTGGAGAGGCTGTGTGTGAAGCCAGCTGTCTTTTGTTACCATTGTCATTTGGACATTGTAAGAGCAAAACTTTGTCAGCACGTTTTTTATATTAGAAGATTTGATCTGCAAATCTCAGCTGCTCTGTTCATTATAAATCTCTTGTTTTTGTCCATACACTAGCTCCACTATAGGTTGGAAGGGCTTAAAGATGAACTCAGGAGGAATAGAGGCTACAACTCGAGAGTAACTATTACTGCTCAAAGGAGCTGTTTTCCATTCGCAAACATTGCTTTGCGCTATGGGTTTGGGCTCCTTCTGTTCCTCCACTTTGTTGAAGACTCTCTCTTGACTTCCATTTTACTTCTTCAGCACTGTCTTTGTCTGCTAACATTTTTCCTCTTTCTCTAGTAGCTTTTATCTGTGTCCTTTGGATCACTTATTTTACTTAGTTTGTTTTAGTAGATTGTTTCCGAATGTTTGTGTTTTGTATTTTTTGTTTTTGCCTTTTTTTTCTTTAGGACTATGTTATCTTACTGAGTTTCATTCCACAGTTTGCTAAATTGCTTGGTTATTTTGCAGCAGGCCCATTCCTCATTTTCTCTTTTCACATGGTTTTCAGTGAGAAATAAGAGAGCCTCTTCTATTTTAAACAGTAGTCTATACACATAGGCCCATGTCTCCTTTTGCATACACTGTCTTTTGGCTTGCCACATCCCATCCTGCTTCTCTCTCTCTCCCTCTCTCTCTCTGAGCCCCTCTCTCTTTTGTGCTTTCCTTCATATCACTATACCATCTTTTGGTCCAGAATTGTCCTTTGGTAAATTATAGATAAATATTTTCTTCTTCCAAAGAGACTTTATGCCATGCCTTTGAAATCTGGAAAAACAACTCTGGGCCAAATTTGGGCATCATTAATATTTTGTTTGAAGTTTTCTTGTATAGTATTTTTGGTGGGAAGGAGGGAGGTTTTGTTTTTTCTTTTTTGTTTTCAAACAACAGTTTTTTTCAGGAAAGGACACCATAACCCACTCTAAGTTGCAACATTACTTTCCATAAGTTATTCCATTACAATAAATAGACTGTGTTACACTGTAGAATCCAGTTTTTTATGTGAATATACATTTGGGGCAAGCTGCTGTGGAATGGAAGAAAGAGGTTTAGAAATTGGGGCACAGTTCGTTTCAGAGTTCAGTGGCTGCTCTTTCACGAAGACAGCCTTTTGGGAATTGAATGTGTATCGTAACTGTCGGATCATACATATTTACTTTCTATGCATTTTTTCTGTAACTACAAATTCAAACTGAAATCTGAAAGATAATCTGGATTCATTCCTTCACTTTCTTAGCAGAGACAAATGTTCTGCAAGGGTAATTATACCCTCAGTGCCTCCTGTGCTATTCCACTTCTTTAACTACATCTATATAATTTTATCTTATTAGTCATGTCACTAAAATGTAGCAATATATCTGAGAATGATGTTTGAAAGAGGAGGATTCAGTTCATACTGTCTTAGGGGGTTGTCTTCCTGAGAAGTTTACTTTAGCTTATGTCTGCAATTTCAGCCACACAAAAAAGCTTTTTACTCAAGTGTTACCAGTGCAGCCAGCTGACATGTCATAAAACAGACTTCTTTTCAGATTAGTGCAGCTACTAACTTGCAAATTCAGTGTTGTTACACAGTGTGGTGTCTTTCCAAACTTGAGAAGAATTAACAAGAGCTGATGCTTCAATAAAGATACAGTTTAAAATGTGTTGTGTCTACAAGACTGATAACCTTCAAAAACAAAATTTTTTTAATCTACATGGTAAACAGATGGCACTCTAAAAGCCGGTGCTAACTAGAGTGTTAGAGCAATGCGAGTCCTCCACTGGAGTCAGACTAATAAATCTGGAATAGCGCAGGGGCAGCTCGGCACCTAGGAAGAGGATCTGTTGAGAAGCCAGTTGCCGTTCTTACACGGTTACTTTTTGAAGTAGAATTGCACTATAAAATTCATACTGAACATAGCATTTCCTTTAGCCAAACTGAAACAATAGAGTAAATTAGTCTAGCTCCAGCCAGGAGCTGTTTATGCAACTGTGAGTTGTTTGTACAGTTATGAAGAAGGTTTGTTAAATATCTTCAGAATCAACATAATCTAGATTTAATATATTTAAACTCTTTTTATAATACCTGAAAATTTCAACAATAGAGTTTTAAAGCAGATCATAGTTATATTAGTATTTTGTCTAATCATAAAACAGAGAACCTAGATTCAGAGTTAGGGTAATCATAATTATATGAGAAAATGTGGAATTTTTATGTAAAACTGGAGTTTAACAAATAATTTTAAAGAGCATGTTCTTCGATTTTACTCTTATTATCCTGTCCTTAGGCCATCTTGTTTATTGTTAGGAGAGTTTTAAATTGCTTATGTTGGACTCTGACCATTAGCTAATACTCTTCTGTTTAAATATATTTCTCTCATGTAGAGTATGTAAGAATGTTGCTGAAAATATGTAGAGCCTCTGTCTTATGTCCCAGGAGCTTGCCCATTATATCTCTGTATTTTGCATGCTTGTTAACTTCTGTAGCTCACAAACTTTGTGCTTTCTCTGCAGGTCCAGTCCAGGTGCAGCAGCAAGGAGAACATCCTCAGAGCAAGTGAGTACTGAAACTTTCTAGCTTTACTGTGAAAATAAGACTGCTATTGTAGACAGACAAGAAGGCAGCAAATTATAATCAGATGAGAGGAGAAGGAGAGGGCTGGGATGCATGTGGGTTCACAGAAGATATTTAAGAACTTAAGACAGTGAAATTCTGTTCAAAGAGGAAATAAAAATGTAAATAGCTTGTAGTGTTCATGTATTAGCTGATAATTACCTTTTAATTTTGCTTTCCAAGTTGTTCTTCTAATGGCACTGAGTTCTATGTTGTTGTGTTGGTGTAGTGTTTTAAATGGTAGTGCATGTGCAAGTTTTATGGGCAAAAAGAATCAACACTCAAAGATAATGAAAATGGAAATTCTCAAGTTGAATATGTATGATTTCTATTTTCAAACTTGAGCGTGAAGTTGAATGCCGGGTTTTGTAAAACCAAACCAAAAACTGTAAAGGTTAAAAGTTGAGGTTTGATCCACGTTACCTGTTCTGTAATTTGCAAAATTCCTTTCGGTTTTATCTGAATCTTTCCTAGTCTAAAAATTCTTCTACCACGTACATATAATAACCTGCGTAGGAAGTTGTTTTGGTGATCAGACAGAAGGCTGTTGTGAATTTTCCACCTTGCACAGTCAATTGACTTCAATGCTAAAGGATTATTTTGTCATATAGAATGCTGCTTAATGTAAATAGTTATTTTTAGAGCCATCTGACATTTGTGAAAGATAGTTGGGAAGGTCTCAGAAGTTGTTTAATGTCATTAGCTTATAATAAAAAATGTACCACTTCATAATTTTAGAATTAAAAAGCCATTATTTGTTTTTGTCTTCAGGTCTATTTAAATATATGATACAGCTAAAAGCAAATTTAGAATTTGTTTCTAGGAAGAGATAGGGAGAGAGAAGGATTAGGAGTTACATGAGCTTCCTTCTTCCTTTGTGCATTAACATTATTCATTCTAGTGCAAAAACTGCATTTTTGAGTATGTATTTTCTTGGCTTGGCTTGCAGAAATAATAGGTGTCACTTTTGGTGTTGGAATAGTGTTGTCAGAGATCAGTGGATTTTACCTATTTGCCAACAGAGTGGGTTGGAGAAAGCATTTCCCGCTCGATTTTAACAGAAACTTTGAACGCTTGCTTAAACAAGCAAATGACGTGTAATAGACACACAGCTGCAAGCTGGGAGATAGTACTTCGATCACCATTCAGAGATTGGCCTCTGAATGGTTGGTTGGCATTTTAAGGGTGAAAAAGGCAAATGTAAATTTCTAAAGTGGCTAACAAAGAGTTTTAGAAAGCAAGGAAACAAAGATATTTTCCAGAATTGCTAACAAAGATTGTATTGCTTCCAAAGAGAAGTGTACTTCTATAGAGGCCAAGTTCTTTCTAAAAATAAACTTAAGGATGGTTTTAAAAAAGCACCATTTATAAAAGTTTATGTAGTACCATAAACCATAGTTTACTGTGGTTTACTAGTAAACTATGGTTTATGGTACTGTCTTATCCAAAGTGCTGTAGTAGTACCTAGTGTAAATTAAAATAATATCTATTTTACTCTTTGCATGAGAAATGAATGTTTTTAATCCTGCAGACACTACAGAGGCACAACAGGAAAGGAGTTTGCATTCTGTTTTGCTTTGCATGTCATCAGAACAGCTACGAACACAATTCTCTGTGAAGAATTGTTAACCTATATGTCTCATGATGGTAGAAGAAGGTAGAAGAAACTCCCTTGATTTTTCTGATCCCAAGATCTGAAGGGCTGTAGAAAATTTGTCTTTCTAACTTGTAACCTAACTAGGTTTGGAGTGTCAGAGAGAGCCTACGCTTGGGGAGGAAGCTGAAGAGCCTTTTTCCTGGGTATAATCATTCCTGAAACATATTGTAGCTTTCTATTGTAGGGGTATGCTACTTCTAAATTAGGTACATTACATAAAACCATGCAGAAGGACATCTGCCAGGTATCTGCTGGGCTTGAAGTACTGGAATCCAGTAAGAACAGGAACTGCATTGAAACCCCCCCCTTAGAAGACCACACTTGGCTTTCCTGTCCAGGGAGAAATCACATACCTGCAGCTTGACTTTAAGTAAGGGTGAACAGGAAAAAGTTAGGAAATGTAGGAATGAATATGGGCATACTTGGAAGAGATGACTCGTCACACTGCAGTAATTAATGTCATTATTCTGGATCTTTCTTCAAAGCATTTAATCATGTGGCATTTCAGCAGCTGGAAACAATTACAGACATTATCTAGTGTTACATAACATCATGATAACAAAAAATCAATATATATCAAATATCAATATATGCAGCCAGCTCTTACAACTTAATACACTGGATTTTGAAATACTGGCTTTCTTTTGCTAGAAACTAGCTCTAGTTCAAATGGGCCATAAACATTCCCAGGAGTTTATAATTTAAATTGAAGATGTATTGCAGGCTTTCAAAGGGCAGAGTGCATCAGCAAGAGTTCAAGACATTATGCTGGTAAAGATGTATATAAATGTCTTTTATTGTTTTTGACTATGCAGTTTACTTTCCTACTTATTGCTAAAGTTAAAAGATTCCTATTTAGTGACACAACAGCTAGCGCCTAATGGCTGTAGCGTAAAGGTCATTTGCTGCCTCACAGTTCCAGCAATTTTCACTGCTCTGACATTTTTTCCCTAGTGTCTTCCTTCATCTTTCTAAGTTTTCCTTTTAAGACAAAAATATCTTACTTTATACAGCCAGGAAAAAGCTTTTAGCATATATTGTATGGCATCTGCTGCAGTTATTACATTGCCTCTAGGCAGGGTGTCTTTTAGTGACATGTATGCACAGAAAGGTCTGGGAAATTTGACACA